>NC_079172.1:63682650-63752650 GCF_947568905.1 Ostrea edulis | reverse complement strand
AGATCGAGAATTACGCTTTTCAAAGAGGTAAGACTACAATTCTGTATGCATCTTTTCTGAAAACGCCATTTTTCCCAATGCCAAAAAAAACACAATAAAAATCTGATTATTTCCCGTCGAAAACAGCGTCCTATTCACCTATGCTGTCGTCTGATAATAAAACTCCATGCTGTGTTCTAAAAATAGATAAGCCTCTCTTTGGGTGAACTATCGGTTCAAGAGAACAGTATGGAAATGCATTATAGTTATAATACCATACGTTTTTAAAATAAATCTCTGTTTTAAAATTTGTTTTTATTGATTTCTTGTTTATTTCTTTGCAGATATTTTCCATCCAGAGAGGAAATTATAAGAATGATGATCCAATGCTTTCCAGTCGGTAAAATGTGGAACGAGTGTCCATGCTGAATTGTTACTGCCAAATGTTTCCAAGTCCCCTAGACAACTTTAAAATATGATAAATGGGCGTAATAACATTGGGGCGTGTGTCTTCAGGACCTTCACCACTTTTTAAAAATTGTTTGAAGTTGCTTTATTTGTTCATTATTAAATGTAATCAATTTGGTCGAAAAAATAAAAATAAAAGAATCATTCTATTTAATGTTGTTTTAACACTAACAGCGCGCCATACTTACTATAGAAAATAGGTGACGTCAGTCAAAACAAATTTGATTATGGCGGATCTAACGAAAGTTGAAATGCTACCTGGATTTTGATAGTTTTAAACAAAAAACAGCATATATTATTTAGATAGAGTTAATTGATTAGAAAAGATAAAATTCAGGTGAGAAATAATTCCTGAATATATTAAATATGTAAAAATAGTACTGCACTATCGAAAACCGGTGACACCAGGATACCCATCATAACTTGCATTTAATCGGCCAGCATGTAATTTGATGAAACCGAGGCTATCTACGGCCGAAAATATAGCGGAATCTCACTATATAATAGTGACATCCCCTAATATACCGGAATTTACGTCCCCCCCCCCCCCCCCCCCAACCTGATAATTACTTTTTCCCATTAGAAAATGACACGTACGACTTAATGTTTATTTTTTATCAGGGGCAAATAACTCGTGGATCATCTAGTCATAACCGGATTGGTTACCGCATTTAAAGTGAGGTAACATTCGTGGACCTCCGGTGAGCCGTGAATTTAAATCGTGGACCTCCGTGATCTGCATATCAGTGTTCCGCCTTTTCAGGTATCGGCACAGGTAAGACTCCATGCAGTTTTAGCGAACATTGCAAAATGTCATGAAAGCAAAGGTAAATAGTTGAGAATTGCGGCATACAAAGTGTTTAAGCAATTCGTTCTATATATTCACAGGACATTAATAAAACCCTGACATTTCGTACTTTTGGCATTGCGGTGCAGTATGTGGGTAACTATTGCCATTGTTCTTGTTTTGATTTCCCTGATTTGGAGTCTGACCGGACGACGTAAGGGGCTTCCTCCCGGTCCGACATGTTACCCCATCATTGGAAATATCGGGATAATCAAGCCGTCAGAAGCCGTGCAATCACACAGAAGATTGAGGAAGATTTATGGAGATATCTACACGGTGATGTTCTTCCACAAACCCATGATAGTCGTCCATGGATATCAAAACATTCGAGAACTTCTGGTTAAAAATGGTGATATGTTTTCTGAGCGACCAAAGGTTTTTGTTTCTGAAGTTATAGCAAAAGGAAAAGGTATTTATCTATTTAATTGCTATGTACGAACTGCATTATACAATGTACTAACAAAGTAGCATCGTAACATTTCTATTGGGAGATGTGTGACACGATTTCGGTGTGTGTATTCTTAATTTAACAATTAGTATTTCCCTGCAAGGAGAATGGTCACCGGTGCATTGGTTGGTTGTTTCTTTTACGAGAAATTTTCACTCATATTGAGACGTAGGTAGGTTGAGTACCACAAAATTAAATCAATGCTTAGCGCGTATAACAGTAACAGTGGTGGTTCTTTAACATGCCGACAGCTGCCGCGCCACGGGACCTCCGTTTTCTTTAAGAGTTTATCGGTATCCCAAAGATAAGAGCTTGTCGATCGATTTGCGAAGGAGCAACTACTACTTGTGTCAACGCATTTGGTTTAACGCGGCCATGACACAAGCGGGGCTCTTAGTCACGACCTCCCGCGGTTACGAAGCGAACGCTCTACCACTGAGCTACTGCGAGCGGTCCAGTGCTTTGGATATATGGCTTTTATTCATGTTTATCAAAACGCACGAAGTCCCACTTTGATAATTCCACAGTAAAAGAAATAAAAAAAAAAAATTCAAAGATTTCAAATACTGTCATAACACTCTTCGCTTTCGACCTTCTCTTAAATGTAAATCAAATTAATCTCACTGTTAACATCAACCTAAGTTCTTCTCAGTCTGTTTAATATCTATACTGTCCCACGCAACCTAAGTTCTTCTCAGTCTGTTTAACTTTGATTAGGTACTATACTGTCCCACATTGTCATTTTGAATGTCAAGTTCTTTACACACTGATTTTGACTACTATTACTCCGTTTCCTTCATCAAGATATAGGACTCTACGCGGATGTGACCGGTTGACATGGGGCGCTTACTCCTAGACACCTAGCCCCACCTCTGGTATGCCCGGGGTCCGTATTTACCCTACTCTTGAATTTATATTCTTTGCAGGAGTTATGAGATTGATCACTGTTCGTTATCTTCACCTTTTCATACAGAAATTAGTCTATGACCATTGAAAATGATGTTTTCGTGTGCCGATTATAACCAGTTATTGCAAAGCTTAGCAATCAGTTATTCGAAACTCCTGGAATCGTAGCATGCTCTTTTAATAGAAATATTATGGTGTTCATTTAACATCAAGAATTTGTCACTAGTAAATATCAGAATAACATTTGCCAAATCACAAGGTAATTTAACCCAATGATCAGTTTTTCAAGGTTTCCCAATATCAGTTCAGTTCGGTACTAATACACACAGCATGGAGGTAATTTCTTTACAGGTCTTATCTGGTCGTCTGGTCCACTGTGGAAGGAACAGAGAACATTCGCGCTGACAACGATGCGTAAATTTGGATTCGGGAGACGCTGCATGGAAAGTCAGATCATTGAAGAAGTAGACTGTCTAATGAACGAACTGGAAAAATATGAAAACAAGGCTTTGGACATTCAGACGCTTCTGAACACTTCGGTGTCAAATGTTATTTGTTCACTTTTGTTTGGAAAAAGGTTTGATTATGATGAGTCAAAATTCAAACGTTTGATTTCTATTTTAAACGATTTGTTTTCCAACATGAAAACATCTTCGCCAGCAAACATTTTCCCGTCTTTACGTCACATCAGATTCTTTAGCCTTGACTCGATAGTAGACAATTTCGATTCCTTGAAGGCTTTTGTAACTGAAATGATCGAGGAACACAAACAAAATTTTGACGAAGACAACATCAATGATTACATCGATACTTATCTTTTGGAACAAAAACAAAGATCAAATGAAGCCGACACTACATTTACAGGTAACGAACAGATACCGGTATTTAGTTTGATCAAGATGGCAGAATACAGCATTTACTGGGAGGGGATTTCCAGAACAAATGTTCTTCATAAACCATGTGATATATTTTCATCAAGTTGATGAAATCGATGTACCATATTGTTCTATCTAATTGCAAGCAGAGAAAATAACAACTTGGCAGGCCTTTCCTACTACACCATAGCTTAAATTCAACTTCAAATAAATTAGGATAATCTCCACTTTTATCAAATTAAAATATAGCAATAAAAAACAATTTATCGTCTTTTTGTACAAGAAATATTTGTCAGAAACGATGAGATTCATCTATTGCAAGTTTGAACTATGTTAATAATATTTAATCATATACATGTAGGCCTAGTGACTAACGTAGTGGGAAGTATCCATTTTGTACACATGTCTTATCTCCAATGAATTACGTGTGAAATTCGAGCTATTTTTCCCGAGCTTGGCAGAAAGACTCCGGAAGTTATGATTGCAAAGAGAGATTTTTCTTTTATAGATGAACAACTAAATAACAGTGTTCGCGACTTCTTCACCGCGGGAACTGAAACGACGTCCACTACACTGAGGTGGGCGCTCCTGTACCTAGTTCATCATCAGGACTGGCAGAAAAGGCTCCAGAATGATGTAGATGACGTCATCGGTCAGACACAACCTAAAATGGAACAGAGGGATAAATTGCCAAGGGTGGAGGCATTTATTCTGGAAGTTCAACGTTTGGCAAATCTGATTCCCCTTAATTTGCCGCATGCACCCAAAGAAGATTTTACTTACAGCGGGCATCTATTCCCTACAGGTGCCATCGTATTTTGCGTTTTAGATTCTGTGATGTTGGATCCTGAAATCTTTCCTGAGCCTTCCGAATTCAAACCAGAAAGGTTTTTGGACCCAACCGGGAAATGTTCTGGGGAACAGAAAGATAAAATAATTCCTTTCTCAACAGGTAGACCATGTAGAATTTTAAAAAAAACTGATTTGTTATTAGTTATGCTAATCACTAACTAATGTTTTTTGAGAAGAAATTAACTTTAAACAACGAAAGATTTCTTACATGCGTCTTTTTATAATCCATTTATTGTTTTTGTTGGTGAAGATATTCAGCAAGCACATGTACATTATTTATATCAACAGGACGCAGGGCGTGCCTTGGAGAGTCACTGGCCAAAATGGAGTTGTTCCTTTTTCTGACCAGATTTCTACAGAAGTTTGATATCAAACCGGAGAATCCCGATCGTCTGCCTTCTCTGGATTCTACACTGGGTGTTACCAACATGCCGCTCCCCTTCAACCTGATATTAAGCAAACGTTAGACCTGTACAGATTTGTGAACTTTAGTGCTTTAAATGCAAATATATTGTGCAAGAATAGAAGCGACCCTTAGCTATCAATAAATGTCATGTTTTCTATTGTTTTTGTCTGTATTTCAATATTTTCATTTCATTATCATTTAATGATATCGTCCACACCACCTCTCACATGTTGAAAAAGGATATGTTCCTAAACTGATTTTCACAAAACCGAGAAAATATTCTGAAAGGAATCAGTGAAACAGACAGCTCCATTTTTAACGTCTATCTTTAATAAACATTAATTTCTGATATATTTCTTTCAAGTTAGTTGTAGAAACCGCTGCAAATATCTTTGAATACGCGGGTGGCGGGGGCTTAGTAGCTAAGAGTTTCTGTGACCAGGAGGTTGTAGATTTAAATCCCCGCTGATACCTTGCATTGGCCACGTGAAACCCAAGACATAAAGATAGACTGCTCTATTGTCTTACCTTCGCCGTTGAGAAACAAGCAAGTAATGTCATGATTTAAATTATTTTGACCACTGAAAATTGAAGATAATGAACAGTGATCAATCTCATAACTCCTATAAGGAATATAAAATTAAAAAATTGGGTAAAGACAGACCCATGGACGTACCAGAGGTGGGATAAGGTAGCTAGAAGGGGTAAGCATCCCCTGTCAATCGGTCACACCCGCCGTTAGCCCTACATATAGATAGTAATCACTTGATCTTCATCAAAGTATTTTAAATATCTCTCTCTTTCTGAAAAACAATGCTTTTATTGATATATTTCATCTTTGGAATTATCCAGTCTCACAACGAGAGATTCTGGTCATGGAAGGACAGACAACAGTATATTTATATGGCAAACAGTTTCTGCCTTTTTTGGCATAGTGCAACAATGTTGACAATCTCTATTTTGAATTCCTTATAGGAGTTATGAGATCAATCACTGTTCGTTGTCTTCATATTTCAATTTGATATTATATAATAATGTACTAAGGTGGACTGAAATCCCTCAAATAGTTAGCCAATCAGATTACAGTATTTTAACCAATTAGAAATAAATGTATATTAACCTATCAACTTAAGGCAAAAGGTATAAATATAGTCGTACCACGATGTGAACCGGTGTCACACCCCTTACATCTTGATCAGGTAGACGGAGTAATCCGTAGTCAAAATAAGTGTGTAATGACCGGTATTAAACATGCCACCTGCATATGGTGTCTCTCAACTGATTCCCATTGTCGGATACCCACGAGTGATCTCGTCGTTTATTCATCACCCGGTGAGAAGTAAAAAACGAGATCACCCATGGGTGGGCATACCTAATTGAAGACCTACAAAAATGTGGGCTATATACATCAAATCTATGATTTTCTGATTAAGCATGTCTCAGATATAGAATAAACACAAACAATCTTGATAAAAATATATTTAAAAAGCTCAGTATGGGGAACAATGTTTTTTTCTATTAGACGACCTAGTGCAAGAGCGATAACTCGCGTAAATATATATCTACAAATCAGCTGTTCAATTGTTAATCATTTCTTTTATTTTTTAATATACAATTTTGAAACATTTTCCCGATCTTTTAACAAAGAAAATATACAAGAAATGATTATTAATTGAACAGCTGATTTGCAAGTATGACATTTATACGAGTTATCGTTCTTGCGCTAGGTCGTCAAGAGAGAAAAATAGTTGCCCCTACCCAGCTTTGAAAATACAATATAAAACATATTTTTATCAAACACTTTTGTTTATATTAGATATTTGAGACATGCTTAAGAAAATCATATTAGTTTTGATGTAAATAGCCTATATTTTTGTAAGTCTTCCGTAGGTCTTCAATTACCTGTAGGTCTTCAATTAGGCAGGCCGCCCGTGGGTATCCAACGACGCCGATTCCATACGCAAAGGGTAGTTCTGCGTATAGATTAGGTCTATGTTTGGCGTAATGTGGGTTCTTCAACATGCCAACGCCTGCCGCGACCTCCATTTTTAAGGTCAATTTTAGAAAAACCCGTGCTTCTCACTTATAAATTCCTAGCATTTGGCGAAGGATCGATCAATACCACAAGCACTTGTTTCTGTAAATAAGTTATGACGTTTGTACACAACACGAAAGGTGAAGAAAACGAACAGTGATCAATTTCATAATAATAATATAAGGTACTTGGCTTGAAATAACACCGAATGATAACCCCTTGAGAATGTCGGTGCTATTTATAGTATACATATGTCATAACTAACTCATTTATAGAAACAAGTGTCTGTATCAATACCTATGTTTACGTCTTTGATTTGACACAAAAGCGAGGCTTGAACACAGAATCTCCTGATAAGAAGTGAACGCTCCACCAGTGATTTACCGCGACCGCTCACCATGTGACTTACCGCGACCCCTCACCATGTGACTTACCGCGACCCCTCACCATGTGATTTACCGCGACCCCTCACCATGTGACTTACCGCGACCCCTCACCATGTGATTTACCGCGACCTCTCACCATGTGACTTACCGCGATCCCTCACCATGTGATTTACCGCAATCCCTCACCATGTGACTTACCGCGACCCCTCACCATGTGATTTACCGCGACCCCTCACCATGTGACTTACCGCGACCCCTCACCATGTGACTTACCGCGACCCCTCACCATGTGATTTACTGCGACCCCTCACCATGTGAATTACCGCGACCCCTCACCATGTGACTTACCGCGACCCCTCACCATGTGACTTACCGCGACCCCTCACCATGTGATTTACCGCGACCTCTCACCATGTGACTTACCGCGACCCCTCACCATGTGACTTACCGCGACCCCTCACCATGTGCACTCATCAACTGAACATGCAATCTTCCACAGATGTTTGTTATTCCTTACATCGACATTTTCGTTTGAAGTACGCGACTGGACTCTACATTAGACATGAATTTGACAAAGGCTCCCTAGTTTTTCTTTCTTGTTAAATTCCTTTATATAAAGGTATATTCCTAAGTAAAGATTCTAACCCCAAATCGTTCTCAAATCAACAACACTATAGGAGAATCAATTAATACTACATCACAGATATTTAGTCAATACCAGTCCAAGTATGTACTAATAATACTACATCACAGATATTTAGTCAATAGCAGTCTAAGTATGTACTAATAATTCTACATCACAGATATTTAACCATGATTTATGATTTTATTGGAGGCATGGACAATGCAAAACGTTAATTGACTTTCCTTTAAATAAACAACAACAAAAAATGTTCAAAACAATTTTTCCCTGTTCAGTTAAACAACAAAAGGTAGAAGTACATGTTATCACAATAATCGGCATGTACACTCCTAGCAACACTCGTGCTAAAACTGTGTCCTTCTAATATCACACGGATATCACATCAGCTGACTTCAAGGGCAGCTAACTCCTGCAGTAATGACTCTTCTGATTTTATTTTCTCAATCTGAAAGCAAAACGACTGTGTTTATACCAAATCTACTAGTACTTAGGAATGAATTACATGGAACTTGTTACAACTGAATTCATAGTGAGAATTAACATTAATAGAGGCTGTGTCTGATTCATATTGACACGAGATTAACACTGTATATAACACAGACTGTATCGGATTCATATTGACACGAGATTAACACTGTATATAACACAGACTGTATCTGATTTATATTGACATGACATTAACACTGTATATAACACAGACTGTATCAGATTCATATTGACACGAGATTAACACTGTATATAACACAGGGCGTACCTGATTTAGTTCCAACTGTTTTCCCGACTGTTGTTGCTCTTTTAACTTCTCAATCTGCTGTATTTTCTAAACAAACAAATTTTGCTTTTCATTAAACAGAACTTAATTTGGATTACTATAATCGATACAAGTTATAACATTTTTTTTTTCTGTCAATAACTTTACTCATTTTCAACTATATTCTGCACTGTAATTATGATTTCTATCATAAGCTGGAGTGATAATTGTTGAATTATGCATAGTAAGCTTTAGGAGCCAATTTCGATGTTTTGAATTATTCAATCCCATGATAAATCAATTACTGATGATTTTCTTGGTCAATACCCTAAGAGTACAATAGTCACTACGCTCTCTAGTCTCAGTAAATATTGTACTGCTCAGATCAGTAACTACAAAACCCAAAGACATTGAACAGAGGTAAGGGACTGTTTCTTTGCCCTGTGACTGACACAAGAAGAAAAAATCACGGGTCCTTTGTTAATTTCTCACTGACCTTTTTGAGGTTTCTGACTTTCTTGTCTTTGTCGGGGTCACCAGATGACGTGAAGGCAGCAGCCTGAGACATGTTTGAGGCAGCTGGGGGGAGGGGCTCCGCTTTCACATTCTGAATTATAATACAAATTGCAACTATTTCATATATTTCAGAAAGGTGTTGAGAATTTTTTGAAAAAGGGGAATAACTCTGACAGTACCTGTCCGTCCTGTTGTGCTTTGGCTTTCTTTGCTTCTCTTTTCTTTTGGTTTTTTGTCATAGGTTTGTTAGGATCTGTTGATAAACAAGGACTCTAGAACAGCATGAATATAAAAACAGGAAGGGCTGTCCCAACCTCAAAGTGGAAAGGGCTCCAAAGTTCACTGGAAAATTTTAAAATAACCCTGGTGAAAATTCCCAGCACTCAGTAAATGTTACTTTGGACAGTCATTAACTTGGTGTATCAGAAAATGAATTACAGTAACTTGCCAATTTTTTTTTTTGTTCACGCTATAGATTTTCTTTACTGTACATTTTGTTGTAAATCAACCTTTTTTTGTGCGGCCTATTATTCTTATTGAGTTGGCTTACGGATCCGCTGCATCGATTTTTTTAAGTTGGAATTTTTTTTTTTTATTTTCTTATTCCTTTTATTTTATTCCCAACAATGGTATTTTTTCTTTTAACAAAAAAAAAAAACAGAGTGAAAAACAAAAACAAAAAGAAATAAAATAGATTCTGCTGGGCTGTTTATTTGGACAGATGTCTCTGCCAAATCTCGGGACAGTCCTTCATAATAGTCATGTGTGGAATATCAGTCAACTTCAGCCGGTGCTAACAATTATTCTGCACCTTAGTAACAATGCTTTTTGCTTCCAATAAGTTATCTGTTTATGAAAGGAACTTCTGATTAGCATTAGTTATGCATTGCATACCGTAAATCCCAAAATAAAAACAAACACTTGTTTTTAGATGCCATCCATGATGTACATTGGATTTCACTAATCACTTGAACAAGTATAACCCTACCTGACCTTACCAAGCATACATTTTGCCGAGGATACACTTTTAAATTCTTTATTTATGAATTTTAAAGATACATGTATATTCTTCCTAATTACCGGTATGTGTAATTCTTGATATATTGAAGGAGGTTGAAATCATTTTTAACATGAATTCATGAATTTATTTATTCACTGTAAGAAACTTTGTTGACTACCAACAATGAATTATCTGACCTATATAAAATTCAGAATTTTTTTTTTCATGACAGCTGATAGGGTTCATGGATTTTATTTATAACCTTATTTGACTTCATAAATAAGACTTTAAAAATTAAAAGTAAATTTTCAGACAAAATACATGCTTGGTAAGGTCAGTCAGGATTTTAGTACTTCCGTTGATTAGTGTGTCCCTATATATGTCATGGATGCCATCTTTTGAATGGAAAATCGATGTGGTTCTTTTATTTTGAGATTTACATAACTAAACAGTAAACAATGAACATTTGATAGTAATAGAAAGTTAGTTTAATAAACAAATAACATTTTTGTTTGATTGTATCTGCTTAACGTCTCGCTCGAGAATTTTTCACACATATGGAGACATCAACAAGGGCTTCAAATTTAGACCTACATGTATGCTCAGCGCTAACGGCCATTGAGTAGTGAAGGTCCTTTAGCGTGACACACCTACTGTGACATGGGGACATCTGTTTTTAAGGTCATCTCCGAGGACCCGTGACATTCACACCTGATGCCGAGCGTTTGGCGATGGAACTGTCACTACCTGTTTTAACGACTTAAGTCTGTCGCGGCAGGGATTCGAACCCCGGCCTTCCGCATGCGGGGCGAACGCTCTAACCTCTCGGCCACCGCAGCAGCATTAATAACATTTTTGAAGGAAACAGCATTGTTGCCAAGGTGGACAATAGTCGCTATATACCACCGTCTGAAGTTGACTGCGAAGAGAATATTAAAGTTGATAATAAAACATTGACCTCAAATCAAGTTCATTTTTATTACTTAACATTTTGTCATTAGTACTTTAAAAATTTTTACCACCTCTGAACAGATTTGAAAATTTTGAAATTTGTAAACATGATATTAACAAACATGAATTAGCATTATGTAAAGAAGCTTTCATGTAAATATCAGCTCTTCTGGCCTAGTGGTTCTTGAGACGAAGATTTTTAAATGACCTCATTCTATTTTTGCATTTTTGTGATTATCTCCCCTTTGAAGGGGGCATGGCCCTTCATTTGAACAAACAGGGATGCTTTTGGCCAAGTTTGGTTGAAATTGGCCCAGTGGTTCTGGAGAAGAAGTCGAAAATGTAAAAAGTTTACAGACAGATGGAAAAACGACGGACAACAGGCGATCAGAAAAGCTCACTTGAGCTTTCAGCTCAGGCGACCTAATAAAATACAAATCCTACCCTGCGAGACTTTTTTATTCGGATCACTGGGTGCTTCATACTCATGTAGTTTAATTGAGGCGGCGGTTCCCCTGGCTTGTGGAGGTCGATATGCCTGCACCTTTGCTGTCAAACAAAGAAACTGCATTTAATAATCATACAATGACCTTTCCCTGTATCAAAATATTCCAAGCTAGTTACAGTGCCCTCGTGTTTCATGTGTCCAGTAATTTCTCAATATCCAGGTCTTTGCAACTCTGACAAATTGTTATACAACAGTAATGTAATATTTTGTTGCCGACATAAATAGATATTATTGTTTCTGACTCACCGTCTTGCTGTTGTATTCTAACTGGTGATCTAAACTGTAGCTGTTCTATTCTGATTGGCTACCTAGCTGTTCTATTCTGATTGGCTACCTAGCTGTTCTATTCTGATTGGTTACTACTATAAACCTTTTATTTGTTTGTTTCATTTCATTCTCATTCAAGAATTTTTCACTCATAGTGACATTACCAGCTGTAGGTGAAGTATCACAAATTATGACCAATGCATGGTACTGAAGGTTGCATTAGTCAGGCTTGTTTAATGTGCCAACACATACCGACCACGAATCGAGACCTCTGTCTTTAAGGCCATATCCTAAAGTCCGGTGAAGAATCGACCCCCCGACTTCCTGGATATAACACAAAAATCGGACCCCCGACTTCCTGATTATAATACAAGAATCTGTCCCCAACGTCCTGGTTATAACACAAGAATCGGACCACGACTTCCTGGTTATAACACAAGAATTGGACCACGACTTCCTGGTTATAACACAAGAATTGGACCACGACTTCCTGGTTATAACACAAGAATTGGACCACAACTTCCTGGTTATAACACAAGAATCGCATCCCTGACTTTCTGGTTATAACACAAGAATTGGACCCCAGACTTTCTGGTTATAACACAAGAATCGCATCCCGGACTTTCTGGTTATAACACAAGAATCGGACCCCAGACTTTCTGGTTATAACACAAGAATCGGACCCCGGACTTTCTGGTTATAACACAAGAATTGGACCCCAGGCTTTCTGGTTATAACACAAGCAGTAGGTTTTTACATTGTCTCTGTCTTTTAATCTCTCTGTCAATGACACAAGTGAAAAATTGCATTTATGTACTGTAAACATACATTTTATTTCTGCCAAGTCCAAGGTCCCATAAAATCCATGTAATTTCATGCCAGTGGACTACGAAAATCTCTGTAATGATTTAATTCTGATCACCCACGTGGCTTCCGACTGCAATTTTTCCTGTTTTTGTACAGAGTCTCAATCGGGTGCTGCTGTTAACGTTCACAGTAATGTTGCATTAAAAGTGCTCTTATAGACCATGCAGTCAATTTTGCCATAAAGGACTCTTATAGACCGTGAGTTCAATGTCACCGTATAGGACAGAAAATGTGAAAGAAAGTAATTTTCATTTAACCGTAAGTGGAAAGTAAATTGCTCATGATTAACAACGATGGAAAGTGGGGTGTGTGTGTGTGTGATTTTGTGTAGTGTGTGTAACAAACATGACAGATTGGGGTAATATTTCATTAGGAGGCTGTGACAGTTAAACACGACAGATTGGGGTAATATTTCATTAGGAGGCTGTGACAGTTAAACACGACAGATTGGGGTAATATTTCATTAGGAGACTGTGACAGTTAAAAGCTTGACAGCATTGTCACGCGTGAAAAATCCAAAGCTTATCAACATTTCTCTTAAAATTGAAAATGTTATCAACAAAAGCTAAAAGACAGTGTAAAATAAAGTGAGATTAAATATACTCTATCTACCTGTGTGATCAGCTCATGGATTTAACGAATGAAATAAAATATGGTAAAATATGGGCTGGTAGTTTTCTATGTGGGAACTGAAAATTTCTGACTGGGAACCCACTTAGCCCCTAAAAATATCAATAAATTCTCATCCCTGAATCTTGCAGATCTACATGTACCTCTACAAAAAAGAAAATAAAAGACCATGGTACAAAAATTCATCCATCAATATTGATAGGGGGGGTCTTACGCTCCGGCTTGGATTGTGCTGCTGGGGGCGGGATAAACTTACACTCTGGCTCGGACTGTGCTGCTGGGAGGGAGGGAGAGGGGGTAGACTTACGCTCCAGCTCGGATTGTGCTGCTGGGGGCGGGGTAAACTTACGCTCTGGCTCAGACTGTGCTGCTGGGGAAGGAGTAGGGGTATATTTACGCTCCGGCTCAGACTGTGCTGCTGGGAGGGAGTGGGGTGTATACTTACGCTCCAGCTCAGACTGTGCTGCTGGGGGCAGGGTACTAAACTTACGCTCCGGCTCAGACTGTGCTGCTGGGGAGGGGGGGGGATAAACTTAGGCTCCACCTCGGACTGTGCTGCTGGGGAGGGAGGTATGTATACTTACGCTCCGGCTCGGACTGTGCTGCTTTGATTGTTACACTGTTTGCTGTAATGGCTGGTACAGGATATTCTCCTTCTGCAGCTGGCTGCCATAACGCCTCCCACAATTCCGTCTCTTTATCAGCATTAACCTGCAACAGCATCTTCCCTGAACAATGCCATACGCGATACCTGTGTAGATAAAAATCGTTAATTCAATATAGATCAACATCGCCAACGTAATATCGATCAAAACGGCCATTATAATTTAGATAAAAATCGTCAATTCAATATAGATCAACATCGCCAACGTAATATCGATCAAATCGGCCATTATAATTTAGATCAAAATCGTCAATGTAATATCGATTTAAATGGCCAACGTAATATCAATCAAAATCACAAATTTAATATTCGTCAAAATGGCCATTATAATATAGATCAACATGGCCATTAAAAAACATTAAAATAGATCAAAATCGCCAATTCAATATCCATCAAAATGGCAAATGTAATATCAATCAAAATGGTCAATGTAATATAGATTGAAATGGTCAATATAATATAGATCAAGATGGCCAATGTAATATAAATAGTAGAAATTAAACACACAGTACCGTGACTTGATGACTAACTCACCCGTTAGCAACACGTAACCGTGGTGATGTGGTGGCGGTGAGCACATGTTCACCATCAGGGCACCACTCAAAGCTGGTTGTATCTTGAGACTGGGTTTGTACCATCAGCTTTCTAGATCTCATATCCCAGAATTCCAAATTACCATGGAGATTCCCAAAACCAGCCAAACACAAAAGTTAAATATATTAAGGAAAATGCATTTTGAAAACTTGATATATACTTTTGATAAGACTAGGTACAAACTTGAGTGGTTAACTTCATTCCCAGTTACTACTGGGGAATCAGCATTGTTCATTGGGATTATTGTTTGGATTTCATGGGTCATTTTTTTACCCCCAAATTTATATCCCTATGAACATGGATACACAATTTGAAGTTTGATTTTTTAAGCTAGAATATTTTTAAATCCATATTGCATCAAGTACCCTTTAGACAACATAATTTACAGTTACTGTATAGCAGGTTAATATCGCGGTCGGAAAAAATTGCGATTTTTTTTATTTAGCAACAAATCGCGGTCGGTTTAATTCGCGGAAAAACAAATCTTAATATCCTGAACCTGATTTCGTATCAATACGAAAGATTAATTCACTGAATGTTAAATTCGCAGTAATTTTGTTTCAGCAAATATAGCAAAATTGTTTAGGCAAATCTGACCTCATTAAACATTGATAATATGACCTAGGCCTCATTATACATTGATAATATGACCTAGGTCTCATTATACATTGATAATATGACCTAGGTCTCATCATACATTGATAATATGACTTTGACCTCATTATACATTGATAATATGACCTAGGCCTCATTATACATTGATAATATGACCTAGGTCTCATTATACATTGATAATATGACCTAGGCCTCATTATACATTGATAATATGACCTAGGTCTCATTAAACATTGATAATATAACTTTGACCTATATCAGTCACATAGCCCTTACATTTACTTTTACATTTCACTACTTCCTTTAAAACTTTAGAATCATATAAGATAGAGATGTCAGAACTCAAGTTAAATCAACAAACAGACAAAAAAAACAGCAAAAAGATATCTAATGCCATGAACAAAAAGAACAAGAAGGATATTGTTTCCATGTGGGTTGAAGTAGGCCAAATTCCGGGGACCGGTTCCAAAGTCAAAAACGGGCTCTGCTTTCATATTGAATATACTTGCTTTGGCAGGCATAACTGATAGATAAGGAGTGTAATTCATGATAGTTCACTGAAAGAAAAAAAAACCAAATATCTAAACGAAAATACTGAATGTACTAATTAACAGACAAATGGAAGGATACAGCCATACACCACCACAAACTCCGTGGAACGGGGACTCCATTCTATGTGGTATATGGGGCCATTTTTTGCTGTGAAAAAAAAAGTTCCTGTACGTATTTGAAAACCGCCATACTGTTAATCAAATGAGTAAGCTCTATCAACAGCAAATAACATCCATGTCAAGTGTGAACGACTAAGATGTACATACACAGATTCACTATACAGCATTCCCCATTGGTTCCCATGAAGTGAAGGCCTTGATCACCATAGTAACTCTTATCCGATGACTCTGTGGACGTCAGAACGAGAAGAGCAGTTCCCGCATTGTTCCATTTCAACTGTACGTCGTCTGCTTTGAAGAAGCTTTTGTTGGCCAAGGCTGCCTGAGGCCCCCCAAAGTTTGGGTATCTGTAAATTCTGACAAAGGATGGCTGGCCCTGTCATAAAAAATGAAAACATCTGTCTCATTAGACTGTCACACACCTGCCGACATCAAATTCTTGTACACTCACCGATAGAAATTAACATTTACACAGAAGATTTTTTAACAATTTAATACAGTAACAGTACTACTGTAAAACAATAGCCAAGTTGTCTTTGAAATCACAGGCAAAGGCACTCTCTAGAGAGAGTGCAGGTCTGCTGGTCGATCGATCACGTGACCGTGTTGGCTGCAGTGATAGCATTATAAATACATTTCTGTTAAAGCTGTAAGTGAGTTATACACTGTGACAGACAGACAGACAGACAGTGTACGAAGTGACACTTATGCTTCATACAACTGTACATCATGTGTTCTATTCAAAATGAACCCTCCTAATGTGTAATCAATGTTATTCTTTACACAACTTGAAAAGTGCCGCATGTAACATGTCAATTCAAGTCCATGTGGCTCAAGTCTTTCAAAAATCATTCAACCAAAACGAAATGCAAACTTAACCTGCATTATCTTCAGAAAAAATCTATATCCCAAATTATCTGACTGGAACCATATGGTAACTTTACCTGCATATCAATATATTTATATTCCAAATTTCAATTCAAAATGTCCGTGTGTGACTGAGATAATGAGAAAAAACTGTTAATTGTTGGAAATTTTTTAAGTTCAAGGGGCATCACTCTGCCAAATATTATTCAACCTGATCCAAATACAAACTTGATCTGTGTCTCCTTGTATATCCCGAACTTCAATTCATGTAATGGTGAGTG
This sequence comes from Ostrea edulis, assembly GCF_947568905.1. Lineage (NCBI taxonomy): Eukaryota > Metazoa > Mollusca > Bivalvia > Ostreida > Ostreidae > Ostrea > Ostrea edulis. Next base: position 63,735,623 of record NC_079172.1, on the reverse strand, counting down.
GAACGGTTTGAGATTTTACAAGGAAAACAACTCTGTCCAAAATTATTCAACCAGAAACAAATAGAAACCTGATCTGGATATTCTCATAATGTATTTAGGATGTGAACAGTGTGTATGTCAAATATGAGCAGCTGTAGCAAAGAGAATGAGTAGACACTGAATTATGACAGAATGACAGTTGAATATGTGCAGCTGTAGCAAAGAGAATGAGTAAACACTGAATTATGACAGAATGACAGTTGAATATGTGCATCTGTAGCAAAGAGAATGAGTAGACACTGAATTATGACAGAATGACAGTTGAATATGAGCATCTGTAGCCAAGAGAATGAGTAGACACTGAATTATGACAGAATGACAGTTGAATATGAGCAGCTGTAGCAAAGAGAATGAGTAGACACTGAATTATGACAGAATGACAGTTGAATATGAGCAGTGTAGAATGAGTAAACACTGAATTATGACAGAATGACAGTTGAATATGTGCAGCTGTAGCAAAGAGAATGAGTAGACACTGAATTATGACAGAATGACAGTTGAATAGGTGCAGCTGTAGCAAAGAGAATGAGTAGACACTGAATTATGACAGAATGACAGTTGAATATGAGCAGCTGTAGCAAAGAGAATGAGTAGACACTGAATTATGACAGAATGACAGTTGAATATGTGCATCTGTAGCAAAAAGAATGAGTAGGCACTGAATTATGACAGAATGACAGTTGAATATGAGCAGCTGTAGCAAAGAGAATGAGTAGACACTGAATTATGACAGAATGACAGTTGAATATGTGCAGCTGTAGAATGACACTGAATTATGACAGAATGACAGTTGAATATGAGTATATGTAGCAAAGAGTGAGTAGACACTGAATTATGACAGAATGACAGTTGAATATGAGCATCTGTAGCAAAGACAATGAGTAGACACTGAATTATGACAGAATGACAGTTGAATATGTGCAGCTGTAGCAAAAAGAATGAGTAGACACTGAATTATGACAGAATGACAGTTGAATTTGAGCATCTATAGCAAAGAGTGAGTAGACACTGAATTATGAAAGAATGACAGTTGAATAGGTGCAGCTGTAGCAAAAAGAATGAGTAGACACTGAATTATGACAGAATGACAGTTGAATTTGAGCATCTATAGCAAAGAGTGAGTAGACACTGAATTATGAAAGAATGACAGTTGAATAGGTGCAGCTGTAGCAAAAAGAATGAGTAGACACTGAATTATGACAGAATGACAGTTGAATATGAGCATCTGTAGCAAAGAGTGAGTAGACACTGAATTATGACAGAATGACAGTTGAATATGTGCATCTGTAGAATGAGTAGACACTGAATTATGACAGAATGACAGTTGAATATGTGCAGCTGTAGCAAAGAGTGAGTAGACACTGAATTATGACAGAAGGATGGCAAAGAGTAACACTATGTGCCCCATATATATATACTTCTGTTCTTGTCTTGTGGCAAACATGACTATATATATATATATATATATTCATATGTGACTAGAAAGTTACAAGGGGGAAAAAAAGAAGATAGGCAATACTATCAGTTAATACATACATCTATTTATGAGTTACAGGTCATTAACATATCCAGCCTCTTATTTCTGTTTAACCTTTACAGGGTATAATTACTTACCTTTGACCCCGGCACATATCCCGCTACGTGGTAAGGAGGGCCACTCTCTGCTAAAGCAAACGTGGACACTTTCTGTATGTGCAGCTTTGTCTTGATTGTGTCTGCAAAGTAAATACTGAAAAATTACATTTGTGAATAAAACTTCTCAAAACATGTTACAATGTATCAGAAAGTTTCGACTTCAACAAATTAAAAAAATAATCTATTACAATTAAAATGCAAAATTCTGAAAGAAATTAAGAAATACGATGCATGGCTCTTTCCTTGAAAATTCTTTTGCATCCTTAAAACAAAAGTAAATTAGAGAAATTCCAAGAGAGAAACTGAGAAAAATACCAAATGCATTCGCCTCAAAGAAATGAAGTTCGTTGTTGACGTTTCTACAACAGATTGCCTCGTCATTGGTCCACTTAGGATCCCTGCAGCAGAAGACAAAAAACATTAATTTTCATGAAAACTATCAAAGTATTAATGCATTCTCAGACACACACCCCCTCCCCACAATTTCTCAATAAATTAACCTGTTGACCGCTAATCCTGTCGATCGCAGGTTCGAGTCCAGCAAAGAGGTTTTAATTTTTTTCAGATTACTTTCTACTAAATCTGCGTTTTTAAGCCATATAATGTATATTTGATCCTTTTCAATTTTTCAAATACTATTGTACACATCCTCTCCTTTCCATCCGTGTCAAGATTTCTCGGGTGTTATCCCTCCTTAATACACAGATATGAGATTTTTTTCCCTCCAGAATTAAAAACCTTCACAGTAAGGGGTAATATGTTAAAGAATTTGTGTATCGCATTGAACTGGTCTGATAAACAGGGAAAAGTTTACAAGTCTGGCATGTTTTGAGACCTCAGCCTTATTCCATCATTGTATACTGTAAATTCCTAAATCTACACGAGGAATTTATTATTGCGTAGTTTTGTGAGTAACATCACTTGCGGAAAAAATATTTCTCAGTTTTTATTTTTATGTTGCTAAAATACATGCAAAAACACTTGATCAACAGAGCACTCACGATTTTATTTTCTCGCGATTTGACGTCCATGAGTCATTTCGCTATAATAAGTACGCGCGTAAAATAAGGTATCTACAGTATTTGGGAAGTACTGTAAACGTATTACATTTGGCTTTGTATTTCATTTAGCACAGCTACTGCTAAATCAAGAACATCGCTAAATACTTCGCATATATAGATTATATACATTTTTATAGAGCACATTTAGAAAGCGTTAAATCCAATCTACACTAACGTGTTGCAAAATCAATTTCAGCCAAATACCACACACACTAATTATAATACATTTTCAGTAACATGTTGAAAGATTTAAAGGTTGTAATATGACAGTAGCAATCACATTTTATCATACATGTAACCATGGTGACTTGTATGGTGGTAACACTACACGACAACTGAATTAGTACGTCTGTTAATTGAACAACACTGTCCTGCTTCGTACCAGTTGAGCTGTTTTTTCTGGATGAGACTTTTTAAGAGTTCCCCTGTCTGTGCGTTGTACAGGTGAAGATTGGGGTTCCCCTGATTTGTTTCTCTGTTAACTGAAAATTAGATCCACTTTCAAATGTCATATAATCACATTTCTACACAGAAATTGACACTGTTAATATCATATAAACAGAGAAATTCACAATGTTAATATCCTATACTCGAATATCTATCTTAGCTTACATTGTTTATACAGTATTTTAATTTTTTAAATTGAATTCACCTGTATAATTTTCCCAGATAACTAGTACTAGCTTAACTTAGCTATAGCCTTAAATTCGTTGTATTCATGTTAACTATATTCACATTTATAGCCATAAATTCGCTCTATTCGTGTTTGCTATATTATTCGTGTTTGCTGTATTATTCGTGTTTGCTATATTATTCGTGTTTGCTCTATTCGTGTTTGCTATATTATTCGTGTTTGCTATATTATTCGTGTTTGCTATATTATTCATGTTTGCTATATTATTCATGTTTGCTATATTCGTGTTTGCTCCATTGTTTGCTCTATTCGTGTTTGCTATATTTGTGTTTGCTATATTTGTGTTTGCTATATTCAATTTTTACTGCAGTACTTACCAGTATAGTTATTCCAGAGAGCTAGTATTGGCTTACAGTGTAAGTACAGCCTAAAAGTATTTAAAATTACTTGGTTCTTAGGCCCGCCCGCATCTCTTTTAACAATGCGCATTACCCATTTTTATCATTAAATGAATAAAATAAAATTTCTCTCATGCGTTCGTAAGGTGCTAAATAAATCTGGAAACCCTGACCACATTTTAGAGACTCCCGTCAGTAAAATGTTTGACAAACGTCTGAATGATACAGACAAGTGCATTCAAATCGTGTCATACATAATACAGTTTGGTTTGAGTAATGGCGGCCCCCATATCTAGCCTGTGTTGTCGCCTTTGCCACGACATTTTGTCTAAAAAACAAAGACGGACGATTTTAGGAGAACATTTTGGGGTTTACGATCAACTTCTAGAGATAATCGATAATGTAACTCTCCCAAATGACGATAAAGGACGGTATGTGCAGGAATAAACTGAACAAACTCGGCAAAATTCAGTACCGTATCAAAATGAAAGTAGAAACGCTGAAATCTGAATGGCATATTTTGATACATGATTTATGCCTTAAACACAAAGATGACATAGGCTTACAGCAAATAAAAAACAATTTTGTTGTTTTCATTTGTCAATTTTATTTTGTAAACATACACATGTAACAGAAATTATAACGCGTTATTTGATTCACTGGGTTTTGACACAATGTGAGCAAACTGGAACATGTATATATAGTATATATATTAGTTTGCTCATATTGTGTCAAAACCCTGTGTTTTAGTGTTGGTATATTCCCTCCAATATGCTTTTACTGTGCAGATGACAGTTGGGCAAATTGAAGGGGTTTATCCCATTTGTGAAAGCTGTAGGGCTAATTACCAGTTGCCACACAAAAGAAAGAATGCAGAAAATGCAAGAGAAGAAAAGAAGAGAGGGATTTAATATGTTCTTAATCTCTTTCAATGTTTATTGAGCACTGCATTAAAAAATGAGAGTTTTGAAATAAAAAAATAAAATAAAATCCCTTGTCTGTTTTTTATGAGGTAAAAAGGGGAGGGGGGGGGGGGGGCTCCCTCATTTATTTATGACAAAACTGGCCTGAGAACCAAATAATTTTTTTTTGGCCTTAGCTATAGCCGTAAATTCGCTACCGGTACATTCATGTTTCCTATATTTACATTTGCTCTATTCGTGTTCGCTATATCCAAGTTTTGCTGCAGCACTCACCTGTATAGTTTTCCCATAGAGCCAGGATTGTTCCTCTCGGGGAGAATTTAAGACAGTTAGCCTTTGCTTTATCAATCTCTGCCAGCTGCCTGTAATCCGATGTTCTCAGTATAAACGTTCTACAAAGCATGTGAAATGTTTGAGGTATAGGAATACAACCTTACATCAACATACCCAGCACATACCACTATATAAGTGGAATTTTTAGCGAGACACAAATTCAATGATTTTTCTGTAAAAATGGGTATATATATTTAGCAAGAGCTAATTTTAGCGACTTTATAATTCCAAGAATGATATGGAATAAATTGTTAACGATATTCAATTTTAGCAATCTCATCACCCTCCCTAATAATACCAAAATTAAATCTGCACTAAAAATTCTGCTTATACAATATTTCATACCAAAATTTCACCCCATAAATGATTTTACAGTAATAGAGCATGTAATTAACAAGAGGCCCATAAGCCACATTGCTCACCTGAGTCACCTTGACCCTTATCTAAAGACTTTCCATATATATATTTGCATGTAAAACCTTAGTCCCTATTGTGGCCCCAACCTACCCCTGGAGGCCATGATTTTTACAAACTTGAATCTGCACTACGTCAGAAAGCTTTCATGTGAATGTCAACTTCTTTGGCCAAATGGTTTTTGAAAAGATTTTAAAAGATTTTCTCTATATATTTTTCTATTTAAAACTTTTATCCCCTATTGTGACCCCAACCTACTCCCAGGGGCCATGATTTGAACAAACTTAAATTTGCACTTTCTCAGGAACCTTTCATGAAAATTTCAGCTCTTCTGGCTCATTGGTTCTTGGGAAGATTTTTAAAGAGTTTCCCTATATATTTCTATGTAAAACTTTTATCCCCTATTGTGGCCCCATCCTACCCCCGAGGGCCATGATTTGAACAAACTTTGAATCTACACTATGTCAGGAAGCTTTTATGTCAATGTCAGCTCCTCTGGCCCAGTGATTCTTAAGAAGATTTTTAAATGACTCTACCCTAATTTTGCATTTATGTGATTATCTCCCCTTTGAAGAGGTCATGGCCCTTCATTTGACCAAACTGGAAAGCCCTTCACCCAAGGATGCTTTTGGCCAAGTTTGGTTGAAATTGATCCATTGGTTCTGGAGAAGATGAAAATGTGAAAAGTTTACAACGACGATGACACCAACAGACAATGGACAAATTTTGATCATGTGGCTCGGGTGAGCTAAAAATGTCAGTAATGTACCTCTTTATTCCTGCCTTCAACATGACCTTGTAATATTGCCAGAATATGCTTAATATCAACATTCACATATCACATGATCTTTAATCAGGTCACATGATCTTACACTGGTACCACTCACTTGTCTCCGTTGCACCAGCTGACCAAACTTCCATCAGAACTGAAGGTAATCACTTTGCAGCCTTTACTTTTATCCCTGAAAGAGGAACATTACCATTCAATTAATTTGAAATCAATTATCATGTAAAAACAGAATATTAAGATACATGCTTTTAATAATCATTTGTTCCTCCATAAAACCAATTTCAAAGCAGATCAGCCTAATCAAATTAGATCCTTGGATTGTTCTTTTGATTTTCTTCACATGGGTCAAGTGAAAGTGATGGTACCTCAAATAGGTTGGTGTAGAATACAATATACGTGATATGTTTATGAATATGTCATCCGTGTACCCATGGTACTGTTCACATTAATTAATGAATTAATATTTACTACAAATGAATGTTTTGCATGATTGGGTTGCATGTACATGTATACTACAGTGTATCATAAAGTACACACTAACTCCCAAGAGTCAGACATAGTCTGATAGAACTGATTATTTGTTGTTTTCTAGATTAGTTGCATATACAGGCCTTTTATCAAATAATGACAAGAAACATTGGTGCAAGCACCAAATTTAAGGGCCAGGAAATTTTTGGGAAGTGTAAGAACTAAATGTTTTAGAATAGGTGTTCCAAAGAATTCCTTTGTTTAAATTCAAATTCTAATGCTTTATTGACGATTACCAAACATGAGGCGTACATCATATACTATTATATGTATAAACATAATATGGGCTTGATATTGTTTAAAAGCACGAGAAAATTACAACGTGAAGGCTTGTAAAATTTTGATCAAATCCTGAGATGAACGAACTATTAGTGAAAAGAATAGCAATAATCTGATCGATCAATACAAAAATATGTCAGTCCAATCAATCAACATAATTCGCCTCGACTAAATATGGTTTCTTTAATTCTTTTCCGTGACGTTGCACCTGAAAAATTCTGATCTTGGCAGTTTCTGTAATGTCACATGGTAAAAATTCTTTTACTTGAATAAAAAGACCTCTAAATGGGATACATTTTTCACAATGCAGCGTGAGTCACTTCCCCTGAATAGCACACTGCGGTCCTTAATTCATAGCATCAATATAAGGATTTACTATATCTGATTGTACATGTAATTAAGTCCCACTTAGGAATATTTCTGTAATTGATGAAAACTAATGTGATTGCAAAATAATTTCAGTCATTGATTTTATTTGTGTCCATGGTGTAATTTTTTTGCAAGCATTTAGGTTGGTTCATGATGTAACAAATTCTGTAAATATATTTGTCATCTATTCAATATTTAGATAAGAATCAAGATATCTTTACCATCAATATTTTGGATGACCAATACACAATTAGATATGCAGAAATTACATGTGCAACCAACACATGTATATTACATTAGAGAATCTAGAAGGGGGAGAGGGTACATGTATATTACATTAGAGAATCTAGAAGGGGGAGAGGGTACATGTATATTACATTAGAGAATCTAGAAGGGAGAGAGGGTACATGTATATTACATTAGAGAATCTAGAAGGGGGAGAGGGTACATGTATATTACATTAGAGAATCTAGAAGGGGGAGAGGATACATGGGTTGCAACACAATCACACCTTTGATTTTGGTTTTAAAAAGAGAGTGTGAAAGAACGAGAGATATCAGAGTATGGTATTTACATTTTTCTGGAAACATCATTGCTAAATTTACATTGATTGTAGAATAACATCTAAATTTAAATAGTATGGGGAAAAACTCCTAAAAGTTTACGTCATCAGACATCAATTTTCATACATTGATTATTATTTTTTTCAACATTCATCTAATTTACTTTGAAAAGGGTGGGGGGTGGGGGGTAATGAAAACTATGTGAATTTAGTAATTTTGTCAGACACTGAACTTTGATCCTATCCTTTAGCAATAAACGTTGTGAATTCGTTCGTCATTTTAAATTCTTTTTTAAAGAGTGTTTTTATTTGGTAGCTAACTTATAAAACCTAAAACCCAATGCAGACAATGATAAAATACACAAAATACATTTCATGATATCAACAGTTTAATCCTCTGGTTCACCCCCCACCCCCGAAAATATTCTAAATTCGCGTTGGACAAAGTCAATTACATTGAATCTGTATCTAGGCCTAAGTAATGTAATCTTACTGTGGAAATCTGGGTTGGTTTTTATTTTTCAAGTTCAATTCAATATTTTGAAAACAATTTTTTATTTAAACCCAGTTTTAATACATCAAACACTTGCACTGAGTAGCATTAGGGGGTGGAGGTGGGGATTAGCCCCACACGTTTTCAACATCGTTCTTTTTCCGCTATTATTAGGCCAATTCAACTTAATTAGTAGATTATCATCCAGGGTCACCAAAAAGTATGGGGCGGGTGGGAGGATTTTATTTTTTAATTTCTATTTCCTGAGAAAAATAATAAATAATGACAAACGAGTTTTTGTCACCAGAAGTGCATCATTTAATGCCAGACGGATATCAATCTATGCTTATTTCACAGACGAATTCCAGGTTAAGCTTTAATTTCAAACACAGAAAGATACCAAACTTCTTTAAGATATGAAGAACATTAATCCCTTCCTTTGATTTATGCCTGTAAGAAATTAAGAAAACCATATGATCTATTTTCTATATGTGGCTTTTCACGTTGCTATACCTGAAATGTAAACAAGACATGTAAATACAGGAGTCGGGCATGAACAATTTTCCGGAAATCGCAAGTTCAGCAAAATAAAAAACTTCCAGGCAGGCCAATTTTTGAGGGGCGGGTGGGGATGATAATCTATCAAATGATTAAGTTGAATTGGCATTACAGGCCAAGTTGGTCATGAGAGTTCTATTAAATAGTAGTAGTGAATTGTAGTGGAAATATACAGTTGTAATCCAATTAACTGAAAAATTTTAATAATATATCAACCCGTCCTCTTACCCCCAAATTTTTTTGATTTTTCCCGGAATGATTAAAAAGGTGTAATGATCAATCTTAAGGTCATGACATTTAGAAATTGGAAGTTTTACATATTGAAATTGTACCATGAATTATTTTTTTCATGGTCATAAAAAATATATGAACCCTTGTTTGTAAACATAAATAGATATATAAAAGACGTCATTCTTTATTAGAGCACTTCCGCAGTAACAGACACCTGTCCTGCAGAAACGCAAGCAACTTTTCCAAACTTATATCATAGAATGGACTGGCTTGTGCTGACCCATAATTATAATTTAATAGTCAGAAGACTTACTCTGGAAAATCTGGTCTAGATCCTAGATTTGGTGGACCATTCACCATCCATACTCCTGCTGAACCTCTCACTAGCAAAGGGGAAGAAAAAGGAAAACGTGAATATTAGCATGATCAGACTGGAGTAATTCAAAAACCTGTTCACATGTACATGTCCCTGATGGATTTCACACGGCTTTGAATTCATTAATTTAGAGTAAATGGTGTAAACTATTGTATGCCAAAAAGTATACAATGTATTCTTTGATCAAACTTAGTATATTTGGTGGAGAAATGTCAAGTACATTTATAATCAAAATGATTTTGATAAAACATGCATGATGAATCTGACACAAACAAAAGTAATCTTCCCAAGCGTAGCTCAGTGGTTGCCATGTACATTGTAGACCTTTACAAATATAACTGCTGACTCCTGTGCATAGACAGTGGAAGGTTTCCAAACAAGCCATCAGCACAACTATACGATACACACGCCATCAGCACGACTATACGATACACACGCCATCAGCACGACTATACGATACACACGCCATCAGTACGACTATACGATACACACGCCATCAGCACGACTATACGATACACACGCCATCAGCACGACTATACGATACACACGCTCTCTGCTTTCTTCTGATCATGTTGTCAGAAGTGGTTTCTCAGTGTACATTGAAGGATACACACTGATACAGACCTTACTGTGTATTGACGGATACACTCATACACACGGATACAGACCTTACTGTGTATTGACGGATACACTCATACACACGGATACAGACCTTACTGTGTATTGACGGATACACTCATACACACGGATACAGACCTTACTGTGTATTGACGGATACACTCATACACACGGATACAGACCTTACTGTGTATTGACGGATACACTTATACACACGGATACAGACCTTTAACTGTGTATTGACGGATACACTCATACACACGGATACAGACCTTACTGTGTATTGACGGATACACTCATACACACGGATACAGACCTTACTGTGTTGGATCTAAAGCACAGCCTGCCACTTCACAAGTTATGCTATAAATTTATTTAGTCACATCTCCCACTTCAAAAATTTGCTGGATCCGACACTGACTGAGCTTGCGCTAGCGCTTTCAGTAATAAAGGGCGAAGCATCTCATGGCACAAAGTGTCGTGAGAGTGGAGCTCTCCCTATAGGTAACACATATATATATACATTTTAAAAGGAAAATATAGAAAACTAATAAAAAATTAAACCATATCTATGGAACTTGAAAATTTTGGTCCCAATGTCGTCGATTCGTATGATAGCGCGTGGACATGTATTTCTCCATTTTTAATTTCATTCACGTCGTTCTGAGATGTTACATAAAATCCATAAAAGCATATAAATCTTATTTTCTTAATATATATAATCACTCCTTGATTAATGCGATTGTACCATGTCTCCTCATCGTCGGTTACCCACGGGTGCTTCTAATCGATTCTCTCCATCATTACGGGTATGAGGGAGCGTGAGTGGACTCAAAACCGTGGTTTGCGACGATGATGTCTCCTATGTTTGTGTATTTGCTAAACACCGACGCTGAATATGACGTCACAATGCACTGTTTACATCAGTTGCATAGAGTTTTCCGCGTTCAATGAATAGGCGCATCGAAAATGTCTAAAGTTAGAATACTTTGATTGAGCTCTTTCTTCACAGGTTAGGTGCTAATTATTTCGGGATTTTTTTTTTTTTTTTTTGGTCCTGTTATGGATCTCTATATACTAATGGCAATGCCAATATTGTTTGCTTCGCCCTCAAACACGGTCACGCCGTAAGACATATTACTGTACCGTCAACATGTTAAACATATGTAGCAAGTTCTTGTTACAATTCAGTAGTAAAGATCTTTTAACTATTATGATAAATGTACAACTCACATGCTATGGGAGGCGCCATTTTTGATTTTCGGATGTTGTTTTCTTTGAAAAATTCAGAGGATGTCCGAGAATAGTTTGCGGCCTAATACAGACACGTCTACGGGGTCATTTTGATAATAGTTCATATTCTTGCGCTACATTGAAATCAATTTTGATCTTTTTGATAAAATAAATTTTTATAAAATATAATATACGTTGTATTTCTAATATGTTTTACCATGCAATAAAATTCTAAAGATAATAAACCCATTGGATGGAACAAAGATTTAGTCTAGGCCTATATTACGAAAAAAAGTACATCCGCAAACCACATAACCACTTCCTTTTAAAAAGAGGCCTCAAAACCTGACGTGTATAAGAGAACTTCAAAAAACATATTTGAAGGTGTTAATCTCATTCTAACAAAATGGCTGCTAAACAAAGAATGAGGTTAGCCAACGAGAAACACAGCAAAAATATCACAACCAGAGGCAATGTGCCGAAATCACTGGTAAGAAATTTTACGTAATTTGATGGGTTACGTTGTATGCTGTGTATCATGTATGAGAAGCTCTCCATATGTTGACATTAGGTGTATCTGTCGACGTAGTATTTTGACATGCGTCGCATTATAGCAAAATATGGAGACTCTATTATTTTACTAGATTAATATTGACGTTAATACAGTGCGCGCATTCTCTGTAAAATGTGGCGTTTAAAAAAGAAATTTGGCTAAAAACAATAAACATGTTTACTTCACATGGCACAATATGCACGATCTCTTGGGATGCTAAATAGTGTATCTAGTTATTTTTAACATTGGGTTTAGCTATTTTAACAATGATTCGCATTTTAGACTACACTAAACGTAGCAGATGGACTGAATTATTTTTTTTTCACTGTTAAAACCAAAATGTCCATCTGTCAATGTCTTAGGGAGAGAAGAAAAAAATCCGGTCAAAGTGTGTCTTAATCTTGAGTTCAACGAGCATACATTGGAAAATGTTTTAGGGACTATTTCCAGCAATTATCTTGTTTATAAACAGTTGCCCAATGTTTAACATTATCAGTCAGTAATGTACAGTATTCAGTTTGCAGTCATTTTGCCCCATAGAACCACATAGAAACCCCATAAATACCCCTAGAGAACCCAATTTTAAAAAACCAACCCAAATTTATATAAAAAAAGAGAATTCTGCAGTTTTGAAGATAATAATCAGTGTATTAATAGTACATGTATTATCTTGATGTCAAATTTTAAAGCATTCAAACTTATGGACCCATCTCATTTAATCATAATGATGAGATATATGAATGTCTATGTATATTTGTAGAAGTACATTTCTGTAGTAACAACTCCCATCCCTTTTTGCAAAAATGAAGGGGAAAAAATTCATAACTTGTCTTCCATAAAACTTTGAAAAACTATGCTCAAAATTTCTAATGTACTTTATAACTTTAATTCATAAACAGTACATACAAAGTATTCGATAGAAAGTGTACAACTTCTAAGGTAAATTCACCCAGTATCGGAGACAATGCACAGACATTTGCAAACAGATGGATAATGTGATTCCATTGTAACCCCTCCCACCCACACACACATTTCATTTGTGGGAGGGGATGTTGTTATAGAGAAAGATAAAAAGATTACAGTGAATTTTTTTGTTGTAAAAACAACACCTGTATAAATCTTTTATTTTATTGGGTTTTTTGGGAGTATTTATAGGGGTTCTGTGGGGTAGAAAGATGCTCCAGTTACATCTCACAAATTGACATAATGGCCATGGTGTAAATCATCTTCGTTGATGCATCAGCTCGCATACAGTTGGTCAAAGATATTATTGATTTTTTGTAGACAGTGGACCATGTTAAAAGCATACACATGATACAAGGACACAAGTTTTACAAGCACTGTCGCACGACTTGGATCATTTGAAAGTGTAACTGTTAAGAAGAATTCATAAGGCATATATCAAGAAGTACCTTTTTCATGTAATTTTTCTTTAGTTCAATTTCTGAAGTTGAGACTGAAAGATGCCCCCCCCCCCCCCCCCCCCCCCCCCCTTCCCTTACACACACACATTCTTTTTTCCTTCCATTGAAGTGATTTTTTTTTCACATTGTGAATTTTCATCAAAACTATTTCAAAATATTTTAAAGATCTCTCAATAAACATCCTAATAATCAAACTATGAGGTTTTAATTTGATTAAAACAATCATAACTTTACTAATGAAGACTTTTGAAATGCTTTAATTACACTCAACGGATATTTGATATGAATTCTCACTTCTAAACAAAGTTTCCTTAGACTTTTCCCAGTTTAAAAGGCCATGTCCCAAATTGTTGTGGAACCCTTTCATTTTCATATTTTTTTTTGAGTTAGTGAAATGTAGTTGATATTTAGTTACAACAACAACAAAAAAGTCCATGTCATGTAAAATTGTCAAACATAAAACAAATATGTGAATCATCATGTCAGACCTGTATACTGGGGGTTGTTTATGAAATTGGGGAAATGTGAAACCATTAGGAATGGTAATGTTTTGAACTACATAATATATAATTAAAGGGACTGATTCACGATTTCCTCCAAAATTTTGTTTTTCTCTTTTAATGATTAAATTCTACTGTCTAAATGTGTTTGAAAGATTTCACATAAAAATTAAGGTTGTACATTATCACAGAAGCTCATTTTAGAGTTTATTATATGTTTTGTAAACAAAGATTGCGGTATGTTATTGTTTACGAATTTTTTAAAAGAAATGGATATGGATCTAATTTTATTATATCTTTCACATTTCAAGCATTTTTGGGGTAGAATGTGTCATCTAAATGTTAAAATTTGTGACTATGCAAAATAAAGATGCTTTATATTACAGAATCAATATTTCACTTGTTTGTTTGTTTACATATTAAAAGACTCGAGTCTTTGTTTACATAACACATATTTAAGGTTAATATATTGCTTTTATTCTTACATTAAGAAGGTCAAAATTTTGGTTGTCAACATTAGATGAGTTATATTTTTAATTTTTAACATCAAAAATGAAAAATATCTTTATCAAAAATCGTGAACCAGTCCCTTTAAGGACAGTGCAGTTGAAAGAGATCCTGGAGGGAAATGGTTTAGATGATGGTGTTCCCTGAGTGTTTTTACTACTAACCTGTGTGATTGTTCCCTTCTACCAGGTGTTCTTACTACTAACTGATTTTCCTGTTGACTTGCATTGTCCTTGGGGCTATTACAAATCAATTATAGTTTGACTGAATGTTTTCTTGTTTAACTAATAGGTAAACAATGAATTGATGTCACTGTGTACAGGTGTACATCATACAAGTTTTTGGTTGTGTATTAAGCGGTATTTGTGGAGGAGATCGATTCCAAAAGAAGAAGTTTAGGTGGTTCACTACAGTGATCTGCATTATGACAGGGTCTTTAAGGGTTTTGTTTTTTTTTGGGGGGGGGGGGGGTTGTTAAGGCCCCATTCCAAATGCTAACTAGGTATTTTTCCCAATTTTTGTTTTAAAATTTCCAAACAATGAAAACAAATGAAAGCAGTGTAGCTTTATATATAAATCTCCTTCACAGACCCACAGATTACAACTTAAATGTTGTTTTAAGTAAACCTAATTTTTTGGCCTCTGCTTATTTAAATGAGCTTTGACCAAATTGAAAGTGGAGGCGTCCTTGTAATTATATACCTTACTACACTGGTTAGGGTTTTTTCCTTTGTATGAATTATTTTTCCCAATTTCAAGTAAATTAATGTTGTTATTACAAAATTAAGAGCTGGATAAACATGGACTCATGCATATACCAGAGGTGGGATCAGGTGCCTAGGAGATATTTTTTCCCCAATTGAAGAGGCCCAGGCCTTTGATATCAAGACCATAGAAAAAACTACAATTTTGAAAACAAGGATGGCTGATTGGAAAAATGACCTATATGATATGTCATAATAATTGGCTTGCATAGTTGATCAGGGATCGAAATTAACTTTTTTCACTACTAGCAAATTTTAGCTTGTGGATTATTTTCCAACTATCAAAATTGAGCCTTTACTAGCATTTTGCAATCGATTGCTATTTTAAAGGAATTTAAGAAAACAAGCATGTATCTATATCAAAATATAGGGAACTTTTTTTTAAAATCTTCTTTAAAGTGCAATGATAAAAATAATATTTGGAATTCTTTCATTTAAATTTTAATGAGTTATCAGACAACATACATGTATCATTGATGCATGATTACGTTCATAGGGTACACATGTGCGGCGAACTCGCTGTCCAGAGATCTACCACCTATTTACAACATCACAGTGAAAGCGAAATGTCGTCGGACCGACGGACATGTCTGGTAATTTGACTCTCGGTCCGGTAAACTTCATTATATTTTCGGTCCGAATGTCCGGTGACTTTCCAGCAACGGTTTCGAAAACTACGCAGCATTTTCCCCCCTTATATAACTGGTACCGATAAACGGTACCATTTCCAATGCCAAAAACCGTTGATTTTTCCCAATTTTGAGACTAAAAATTCCCAATTTCATTGTTGAAAAATAGACCGCTGAAATCGTAATTTTCTTAGTCTGAAACGTTGTACGAGTTAACTAAAATGTTCCCTTCTGGTATTAAATCGAAAGTACAGATCATGGCAGTGTGTTTTGTACGATGATTCCTTATGTTTCACAACAACAAATATTACCGTAAAAAAGTTTGTAAAGAGATGAATACTTCTTGTTTTGTTGTATTTTTTCTTTTCTTTTAGCTGAAATCATTTGCCTATACATTGGTAGAAAATTCCCAATTTGTTCGATTTTGACGCTATTTTTCCCAATTGAATGGGTACCGGTACCAGTGGGTAGAGAAAAAAATCGCTACGTTTCGACTTCCAGTTCCATTTATAAAAAAAAAAACATACAAAAACGGCAACATGTTCCAATTAAAATGGAACAGTAATGCAGTCCACAGTAAACCTTTAAAACGAAAATGAAATGACCAGGAGGCTCAAAGTCTTTCATGTTTTAATATAAAAATAATACTACTTTTTTTCGGTCTGGTAAAATATGATTCGGTCCGGTAATGTTCCTGTGTTTACCAGACCGAATGTCCTGTAAAACATTTCAACATTTCGCGATCACTGACATCATGTGGTTTGAAATCTTGAAGACTGCGTCAATTCCAACTATATCTTCAAAAATTTCATCTAAAAAATTCTAATTTTTAAAAAATCACGAACTCTAAGTGTTCGACTATAGACTACAGAAGGACACTGCGTGAAGCATGACACTAACACTTTAATGTGTTGTTTCATGTAAACACGGACGAGATCAACATGCTTGCTATTTAAATCAGACGTCTCTGAGACGCCCAAAGTATGTATGAAGTAGGCCATCTTCGACATCACTGACTGAGATGACCTTGGCCTTAGTTATTTATTCGATCAACGTTTACGTTTTCAATACTTGTATATTCATTCTGTAAAGCATTTCTATGCACAAGACAAAATTATTGTAAATTTCAAAGTACAGCCAATAAACCAAGGATATCCGGAAAAAAGATCGTTTTTTTTTTACTCGCAAAAAGCTGCGATCACTTGTGATTTTTCACTCGCTATGTCAATTTTCAACTCGCATTTAGCGAGTATTTCCCCTTAATTTCATTGCCTGGTTGATGGAAGTTTTATATGATTTTCCATTATAATTTTACTAGTTGATGTGCCATGTTGATTTCCCGGCCTTTTAAAGTGAATTGCAGGCCGTTACTCAATGCTCTTGTCTGTATAGTACAATTGATGTTATATTATCGTAGAAGTCTGTGTTAGTACAGTTGATGTTATTGTAAAAGTCTGTTAGTACAATTGATGTGATATTATTGTAGAAGCCTGTATATTACAATATTGATGTGTTTTTATTGTAGATGCCTGTATATTACAATATTGATGTGATTTTATTGTAGATGCCTGTATATTACAATATTGATGTGATTTTATTGTACAAGCCTGTATATTACAATATTGATGTCATCTTATTGTAGATGCCTGTATATTACAATATTGATGTGATTTTATTGTAGATGCCTGTATATTACAATATTGATGTGATTTTATTGTAGAAGCCTGTATATTACAATATTGATGTCATCTTATTGTAGAAGCCTGTACATTACAATATTGATGTCATCTTATTGTAGAAGCCAGCTGAGGAGAAATACGCCGTTGGACCTTGGTTGTTGGGCCTCTTTATTTTTGTAGTCTGTGGATCAGGTATGTTGATGATACTGTGAGTAAGGATACAATCATTCACTGGTCTAGGTCATTCAGTCAACATCAACCCAGGTATTACAATAAACAAACAATTTTATATATACTTTTTTCAAAGGTTTTTTTTTTTGAAGTTCAAAGTTCTTTTAGAATAAATCTTGACACTTCTGTTAAATGCTTGGTGAGTGGCAGGCGCTATGACAACACAGCCCTGTTAATTTCCTTTCAGTTTTTAACTCACCTGAGTTGAGAACTTGGAAAACTTTTCTTATCAAAGTCTGATATCTGTCAACTGTCTGTAAACTTGTTGGATTTTTTACTTCTCCAAAACCATGCAACCCTGTCAGGGTTCAAGGTAGAGCTTAGACTCCTCTCCCCCACCCCTCTACTCCCTGTTGGGGTTCAAGGTAGAGCTTAAACTCCTCCCCCCCCCCCCCCCACCCCTCTACTCCCTGTTGGGGTTCAAGGTAGAGCTTAGACTCCTCTCCCCCACCCCTCTACTCCCTGTTGGGGTTCAAGGTAGAGCTTAAACTCCTCTCCCCCCCCCCCCCACCCCTCTACTCCCTGTTGGGGTTCAAGGTAGAGCTTAGACTCCTCTCCCCCACCCCTCTACTCCCTGTCAGGGTTCAAGGTACAGCTTAGACTCCTCTCCCCCACCCCTCTACTCCCTGTCAGGGTTCAAGGTACAGCTTAAACTCCTCTTCTCCCCTCTACTCCCTGTCAGGGTTCAAGGTACAGCTTAAACTCCTCTTCTCCCCTCTACTCCCTGTCAGGGTTCAAGATATAGCTTAGACTCCTCTCCCCCACCCCTCTACTCCCTGTCAGGGTTCAAGGTACAGCTTAATCTCCTCTTCTTCCCTCTACTCCCTGTCAGGGTTCAAGGTACAGCTTAAACTCCTCTTCTCCCCTTTACTCCCTGTCAGTGTTCAAGCAAGGTAGAGTTACAGCTGATGATGAAGTTCCTCTAAGGGGCAAGATCAAAAATCTGAATTCAAATAGTTAAGGGGAGAGGGGATAAAAACTACCGTAAGTTTTGGTCCTCCGACATCAATTATACCAGTGTAAAAAGATAAGTGGCTGTTCAAAACCACATAATAGTATTACATTTTAATGTCAGAACATTTGATAGTTTTGATGTACACTTTCATTTGTGAGTAAACAATAGAAAAGGTATACAGTGTTATTTATACCGGTATGTTTTTACTTCTTAATTGATTAGTTTCAACATTCATCACGTTTAGTTTTAAGAGGGGGGGGGGGGGGGGGGTCTTGGTGAAAACTATGTGAATATAGTTTTTTGCCGGACATTGAACTTTTGATCTCGCCCCGAAATTTATTACTTTTTGTGGGTCTTAATGAAAACTTAATTGAATTTAGTTTTTTGTCGGACATTGAACTTTTGATCTCCCCCCGAAATTTATCACTTTTTATGTCTACATCTCTCTTTTTTTCGTTGACAGCGGTATTCCAGATCATACAAAGTATTCGCATGGCTTAATGACAGAGGCGTGTCAGGATCTCATGAACATGTTTTATCTGAAGGACCAGGACTACACAAAATTACGGATTGGACTCATCTACTCATTACTCTTGATGGTTTCTTTTGTATATATTGTTTCTGAGATGTAACATTTTCACAAACATGTTGTTATCACTGTCAAGAGTCTTTTTTTTATACATGTTATAAGTGAGTCATCTGTCATTATTTTAGAGCTGTCTACTTGAAAGATTGTATACAGCATTGAAAAAAAAATTGTCATGCAATATTTAAGATATTAAATGTTTTAAAATATCTTCTGTTTTAAATTTTTAATGGGCAGGATCATGTATGGAGTGGCAAATTGGCATAAATTTAAATAATTGAAGATATCTTGAATTATTTGAAAATATCAATTCGTTCGATGTGCACAACAGTTGAATGAAAGGTCTCTTCAAATATTAATAACATCTTCAATTTTATTAATTATTCTGTTGAATTGATGAGTGCTATAATTGTATTGTTGCTGTCTTCTCATGAATTGATTTCAACAATTGAATTGATGCACACTACTATTCAATTGAAGAGGGCAATAATTCAATTAATGACCTCAATAATTGAATTGTTGCTCTCTCCAATTGAATTGTAGCATGCATTAATTCAATTACAATAGTTGAATTTATGCTTTGAGTCTCTTTATTTGGATATGAAATCAATATTGATGAGTGCAATGAAATTCTTTTAAGAGAGCGCAACTATATAATATTGGAGATATCTTCAATTGAACATATATCCGCAACTGAATTAATCTCTTTAATTGAATTGTTGCTCTCTTTGAAAGAATTGATGCATACCTCAATTCCTTATACAAAGATATGTTTTTATGAAAAACAAATGTTTCCTCATCTTCCCAAATTCGAAGTGCTCCAAATGAAGCCTCCTCCCCATAATGTGCTGCATGGTATGGAGGAGAAAGCATGAACAGGAACATTGACTTTATGAACTCCCATAAGCCACATAGGAGAAGTGTTCACGAACTATTTTACACCCTCCACCCCTGAGATTCACTATACTTTTAAGGACAACAGTTGGATCCTCCTGTCCGTGCAAATCTAAAAATGGCAATGAAGCATTGTACAAAGTTTTAAATCTATCCGATAAGCCTAATAGAAGTGTTCACAAGCTATTTTACATCTTCCACCCTTCTTAGATCCTCTATAACTTTTATGAAAATAATTGGATCCTCTTGTCTCAACAATAAACACATCTACAAATGGCAATGAAGTGTTGTACAAAGTGTCAAGTCAATCTGATAAGCCATATAGGAGAAGCGTTCACAAGATATGATTTTGTGACAAAGTACAAAATGTGTCTCCCCTTGAAAGAGGGGAGACATTAATCATTAAAGATATCTTCAATTGAATTAAAAAGATTATCAAAGCATTAATACCAAGCTCTAAATTCAATTTTTTGAGCAATAATTCTGCCATATTGATGTGCATATTTTAAATGATTTGTGTATCAAATCAATTGCTCTCATCAATTAATGTGTACATCAAAGCAGAGCAGTTGATTACACACAATAGATACCCTATTGCAGGGACGCCTGCCCGTCGGACATTCACCATATTATGAGCTGGATGCATGCAACCCGGCCAAAAAGTAGGGTGTCCGAGTAGCATAATGGTTAACACTCGCTTCTCACTGCTGCAACTCTAGTTCGATCCCTGCAATCAGCAGTAGTTGCAAATGAGAGTATGGTGGTTGTCCACTCCGACACATGGGTTTCCTCCGGGTAATCCTGTTTCCTCCCTCAACATTACTTAGTGCCAACAACCATGAAAGTTGGTATATAGCTAAAGCTCGTGGTTATGTCCGACTTTATAATTGTTATTTATTTACAGGTTATCTTTTACATCTTATCGTATATTTTTTAAAAACACTTACGGATAAAATGATAGGAATAATATCAATTTAACTATCGAAGGTCAAGAAATAACATTTGTTAATTTATATGGTCCAATCTTTAGTTTACTCATAAAGGCAATCGCTAATGTGAAGGAAAATACAGGTGACTCTCGACAACTCGGAAGTTCAATGTGAAAGAAAATACAATGGTTGACGTGGCCTTCAGATGTCCAGTCAAGGGATTCGATAATGCATTGAAAACACTCTAGTCTTCAATGGGCATGATTTATTTTAAAAAATGCTTGTCAAATGGAAAAGTAGACAAGTATGAATGGCAAAACAGTTTTAAAATATTTTATAACAATAATAGTCCATAAAAACATCACATACACAACTGCTATACATTCATTTGAACTCATTGTCTTTTCTGTTGTTGAGAATGTCCATTAATCCCCTTTAATGATGTCTAGTGATTTATTTCTTTGTGGTGCCATCCAACATGTCCTTGGCTTCGTTAATCTTCGCAGCCAAGTACGGTGATCCTCCTGAAAAATAAACGAATATCCAAGTTATCTACCTTGAATGAGTAAGCCACCCAAATACAGGAAAACATGCTTATATCGAACACATTTATAACGTATTCATATTGAACAAGAGGCCCATGGGCCACATCGCTCACCTGAGTCACCTTGGCCCATATCTGAAGACTTTCCATATATATTTGCATGTAAAACCTTGGTCCCTATTATGGCCCAAACTACCCTTTGCAAACTTGAATCTACACTATGTCAGAAAGCTTTCATGTAAATGTCAACTTCTTTGGCCCAATGGTTCTTTTAAAGCTTTTTTCTATATTTGTATATAAAACTTTGAACCCCCCCCCACTTGTGGCCCCATCCTACCCCCCCCAGTGGCCATGATTTGAACAAACTTGAATCTGCACTGTGTCAGAGAGTTTTCTTGTAAATATCAGCTTTTCTGACTCAGTGGTTATTGAGGAAAAGATTTTAACTATATATTTGTATGTAAAACTTTGATCCCCCTTGTGGCCCCATCCTACCCCCGGAGCCCATGATTTGAACAAACTTGAATCTGCACTACGTCAGAAAGTTTTCATGTAAAAATCAGCTTTTCTGGCTCAGTGGTTCTTGAGAAGAAGATTTTTCCTACATATTTGTATGTAAAACTTTGATCTCCTATTGTGGCCCCATCCAACCCCCGGAGCCCATGATTTGAACAAACTTGAATCTGCATTATGTCAGGAAGCTTTCATGTAAATCTCAGCTTTTCTGGCTTAGTGGTTCTTGAGAAGAAGATTTTTAAAGTTTTTCCCTATATATTTGTGTGTAAAACTTTGATCCCCCCCTTGGGGCCCCATCTTATCTCTGGGGGCCATGATTTGAACAAACTTGAATCTGCACTATGTCAGAAAGTTTTCATGTAAAAATCAGCTTTTCTGGCTTAGTGGTTCTTGAGAAGAAGATTTTTAAAGTTTTTCCCTATATATTTGTGTGTAAAACTTTGATCCCCCCCTTGGGGCCCCATCTTATCCCCGGGGGCCATGATTTGAACAAACTTGAATCTGCACTATGTCAGAAAGTTTTCATGTAAAAATCAGCTTTTCTGGCTTAGTGGTTCTTGAGAAGAAGATTTTTAAAGATTTTTCCTATATATTTGTATGTAAAACTTTGATCCCCTATTGTGGCCCCATCCAACCCCAGGGGCCCATGATTTGAACAAATTTGAATCTGCATTATGTCAGGAAGCTTTCATGTAAATCTCAGCTTTTCTGGCTTAGTGGTTCTTGAGAAGATTTTTAAAGTTTTTCCCTATATATTTGTGTGCAAAACTTTGATCCCCCCTTGGGGCCCCATCCTATCCCCGGGGGCCATGATTTGAACAAACTTGAATCTGCACTATGTCAGGAAGTTTTCATGTAAAAATCAGCTTTTCTGACTCAGTGGTTCTTGAGAAGAAGATTTTTAAAGATTTTTCCTATATATTTGTATGTAAAACTTTGATCCCCTATTGTGGCCCCATCCAACCCCAGGGGCCCATGATTTGAACAAACTTGAATCTGCATTATGTCAGAAAGCTTTCATGTAAATCTCAGCTTTTCTGGCCCAGTGGTTCTTGAGAAGAAGATTTTTAAAGTTTTTCCCTATATATTTGTGTGTAAAACTTTGATCCCCCCCCCCCTTGGGGCCCCATCTTATCCCCGGGGGCCATTATTTGAACAAACTTGAATCTGCACTATGTCAGAAAGTTTTCATGTAAAAATCAGCTTTTCTGGCTTAGTGGTTCTTGAGAAGAAGATTTTTAAAGATTTTTCCTATATATTTGTATGTAAAACTTTGATCCCCTATTGTGGCCCCATCCAACCCCAGGGGCCCATGATTTGAACAAACTTGAATCTGCATTATGTCAGGAAGCTTTCATGTAAATCTCAGCTTTTCTGGCTTAGTGGTTCTTGAGAAGAAGATTTTTAAAGTTTTTCCCTATATATTTGTATGTAAAACTTTGATCCCCCCTTGTGGCCCCATCCTACCACCGGGGGCCATGATTTGAACAAACTTGAATCTGCAATATGTCAGGAAGCTTTCAGGTAAATTTCAGCTCTTCTGGCCCAGTGGTTCTTGAGAAGAAGATTTTTAAATGACCCCACCCTATTTTTGCATTTTTGTGATTATCTCTTCTTTGAAAGGGACATGGCCCTTCATTTGAACAAACTTGAAAGCCCTTCACCCAAGGATGCTTTTGGCCAAGTTAGGTTGAAATTGGCCCAGTGGTTCTGGAGAAGAAGTCAAAAATGTGAAAAGTTTACAGACAGACAGACAGACGGACGCCGGACAAAATGTGATCAGAATAGCTCACTTGAACCTTCGGTTCAGGTGAGCTAAAAACTACATTCATTCCCTTATTCGAGGGAAATAATGAAAATTTTCTTGGATATAATGAAGTTATATTATAGCGAACTATTTTTCACTGTCCTAGAGGTTATCTATAACTGTTTCACTGTAATCCACATTGAATGATTCAACTATCCAAATAATCCACACTGAGTGATTCAACTATCCAAATAATCCACATTGAATGATTCAACTATCTAAATAATCCACATTGAGTGATTCAACTATCCCAAATAATCCACACTGAATGATTCAACTATCTAAATAATCCACACTGAGTGATTCAACTATCCAAATAATCCGCATTGAATGATTAAAGGTCAAGTGTAATAAAAATAGATTTGAAAATAAAGTTTATAATTCATTAAAACCCGTTTTGAAAAGTTTATTGATGTGTTTATTATTTTTTTAAATCCAGGTAAATGCGCAAAATACCTATTCCAAAATCGTTGTTTATAGAAACGAAGGAAGGAATTATCGCCTTTTCTTATGACGTCATCTGAGACAATTGTAGTTGTTCACGCCTGTATATCATCGTTTTAATTTCTGTGAGAAATTGCCAGTTTTAGCAACACCGTGGATAGTGACGGTGAAATACCGTAGATACACTTGAGTTTAGGGATTCAACCTTTTATATTTGTACCTGCACCCGTTTCGAAACCATCCAATAGTCTATGTTCGACAAATATCTCATAGGAATCTCAGAAATTATTTACCGAGCCAGTCCATAGAGAAGTGGGAATGATATTGGAAAAAATGTTCTATCAAAAGATAACCTTTGTATTTTACACAATCTAGGCTAATCAAAATCAGACTTCATAGATACTCGCCGTATACTCTATTGTAGCGATTGTGAGCGTATTTAACTAGATTGACTCTCACGTTTGTATTTTTTTAATGGAATTTACTGGTATGAGATTGATCAGATTCAGATTATAATGTGTTTAGCTAGATATATATTTAATTGAAAAATGCCTTTTTGAAAAAAGAACAACAAAAGAAAAAAAAACTTATTGTGTACAACGTTATTTGTAACCCCCCCCCCCTTTTTTTTTAAAAAGAAAAACATCTACATGTAGATACAATATAATAAATTGTAAATTAGGCCTATTAGTACATGTAATTTCTTCACAACACACGTCAAATGTGAAATTGAAATATTACGGCACAAAGTTAACGAATTGTAGCATTTTGAGGTGTGAAATTTTGCCTTAATGATTCATGATATATTAATTAATGTACAGTCTGTAGCACCTAAAACCATATTAGGAAAAGGAAAAACTTGTACTTGTTTTCATAATGAACTTGAAGAAAAAGCTTTGGAAATTGGACTGACCTAATAAATATGGTTTTATCAAAATGGGTTTTTTTAAATTGAATTCATTTCCATTTTTACTATATTTTATTTTTTCAAAATATATATAGTGAAGAAATGAAATGATGAGTCCCTTATAAATATAGTATGAGTACGACAATATTCAAAAGATATTTCATTTAATAAAAGAAATAAAATCAATTTGAACTAGGTAATGGGTGACATTAATTTTTATGTGCAATCGCAAACCCATTGAATACAATGTCGCATTAAAGCATTCAGTGGTGGATGTAGTGAGGGGTGGATTGCATCCCCCCTTAATTTGGGTTGAACTTTTTATATAATTAAAATACATCCCTCTACTTGTTTTGTAGGATGTCCAGTTAATCATCACTTTGCATTTTGTTTATAGTCAAACAGGATGATGCGTCGGGGTTGATGGAAACCTGATCCTCGTTAATTAAAGTGTCACTCACTGATCCTCGTGGCTTGTCACAAATCTCAGTGTCTCTTTTCAGTTTCAGTGTCCAAATTCTTCGAAATTTAGGGTCTTTTGGGAAAAGAAACATACTTAATCCCTGTCCCGATTTGACATTGTAGTTCAAAGCATCGCATTGTACCATGAATACAGGACTTTTCTATGTAAACACTATAAAACCCTATCAATGCAATCGAAAGTTGTCTCAGATGACGTCATAAGCTACGAGCGATAACTCATGTCACGACACATTTATCGATCGCTCAGGTAAAAGTTTGATAGCGCCGTGTACTTCACGCCAAGTGATTTTTATCAAAATTGCCATGGAAATTAATCCATAAGTGTACGACAGACATTTTTCTGTATAAACTCAAGTTTTAGGAAAATCACCGTACTTGACCTTTAAGAATACGATTTAATCTATTTCAAATGCTATGTAATATATTGAAGTATCTACCTTGAATTATCAAGTATATCAGATTTATCTACCTTCAATGATTAAGTACATCAGTTATCTACTTTCAATGATTAAGTACATCAGAGTTATTTACCTTCAATGATTAAGTACATCAGATTTATCTACCTTCAATGATTAAGTACATCAGATTTATCTACCTTCAATGATTAAGTAGATCAGAGTTATTTACCTTCAATAATTAATTACATGAAAATTATCTACATGTACCTTCAATGATAAATACATCAGTTATCTACCTTCAATGATCAAGTATACTGATGGAGTCTACTTCAAATGATTAATTTTGATTTTGTTCTTTAGCAAATCATGCCCAAGGGCTAAGAAGACCTACACTTTGATAATGTCTTTTTCATTATTTACTTCCCTAAAGGTCTTTTACCACATTCAACTTGTACATGTATTTGAGTTTTGGCTGATGACATCCCCCTTTCTCCCTTTCTTTGTTACATACACTGTGAGGTCATTATACACGTAGCTTTATCTTACTCACCTTTTTTTTAATATGTTTGATACTTTCTGCTCCAAGTATGCAACTCATATCTTTCTTAATATGTCTGATGCAACATATCTCTTTCTTAAAATGTTTGATACTTTCTGCTCTATGCGACATGTCTCTTCTGTGTGACTATACAGTGTGTTTCAGTGTAAGAACAGATTCCGCACGTTCCAGACATTTACCTTTATCAGGATGATTCAGGATCATTATCCTCTTGTGGGCCTCCTTCACCCGGGCTTTATTGGCAGAGGGGCTGTATACAAATAAAGAGAGCAATAAAACAATGATCAAACTGTACCTAAAGATCTAAGCAACATCAAATTCAAAGAAACCTTCAAAGTCATACCATTCTAGGTTTACCAGTAATACAATTCTGGGTATCTTTGACTAAAACAAAATCTAATTATTTTCACAATGAACCACAATTTTCAAAATCTTACATATGTAATTCATAAGGATTTTATTGCATAACAGTGTAAATCAAATTACACTTTCAATAAGTAAGAATTACCTGATAAAACAGCACATAACGTCAGTGTTCAAAATTAACCAAAGACCGATAGACAAAGTCTATGTCAAATGACACTGGTCTATGCCAATTGTAATTGAGAGAGACCAAATTGTATATGCTGATTTCTTCAAGCAATTAAGTTATCCCAAAGGACCCAGCATGGTCAGTCAACGTCTCATAAACGTTATGAGGAAAGGAAGATATTGTTATGGAGATGGAAAGAAAATATGCTTTCTAAGTACATTAGACATAAACGAAAATGTAATAAATTTGTGTTATTTTTTTTCAATTTTGCGGTCAAAGTTTTAAACCAATTTCAAACACTGTACTGTCACACAACTAGGCTGAAGAAGAAAGGGTCTGCTTAGGGTTCATACTTAATTATCTCTAACTCAAAATTATCTTATTGGAATTTTCTGAAGACTGCAGAATAAGAATGATATTCTAATGGTAGTATGAGATTCAAAATTAGTTGCAACATCCTATACACAATTAACATTCATGAAGGAATTAAGGCTTGTATTTGTTTAAAGCTTAACTTTTATTTTGCCATGTAGGCAATGGTGTCAGAAATGGAAATGCAAACGGTACAATATACGCCCATTGGACAGTAAAAATTCAACCTGGAAGCATATTGTGCACTCTGAATTGATACAACACACATTCTGAATAGAAAAGCCTTAAAGTGGGTCATAGTGCACCAATTCATCTGGCATGTGAACTGATTATGTATTTCTCTGAGAGAGAGTTTGTGGTGCAATATCTATCTATGATGATAAAAAGTCCAAGAAACCATTTGATCTACCTTTAGCACTAAAGTAGGTCATGGTGCACCAATAAAGTTGAAATGTGAACTGCTTATGTATTTCTCGGAGAAGGAGGTTGTGACTCAATTTCAGCAATACCTGTGACCATACCAAAAAACAAAAAAATCTGGAAAACTGTTTGCCTTAAAGTACTGTAGGTCATAGAGTGCCAATCCAGCTGCAATGCAAACTGAACTTGTATTCCTCTGAGAGGAAGCCTTTGACTAAATATTAGGGCAATATCTGTATCCGTAATGAAAAAAGTCCAGAAAACTGTTTGACCTATTTTTAGTCCAAAAGTAGGTCAAGGATGGACCAATCCAGCTGAAATGCAAACTGAACTTGTAGTCCTCCAAGATGAAGCCTTTGATTAAATATCAGGGCAATATCTGTATTCATAATGAAAAAGTCAAGAAAACTGTTTGACCTATTTTTAGTCCAAAAGTAGGTCATGGATGGACCAATCCAGCTGAAATGTAAATTGAGCTTGTATTCCTCTGAGAGGAAACCTTTGATTAAATATTAGGTCAATATCTGTATCCATAATGAAAAAAAGCTCAGAAAACTGTTTGACCTATTTTTAGCTCAAAAGTAGGTCAAAGATGGACTAATCCAGCTGCAAACTGAACTTGTAGTCCTCCAAGAGGAAGCCTGTGTCTAACTATCAGGGCAATATCTGTATCCATCATGAAAAAAGCCCGGAAAACTGTTTGACCTACGTTTAGTCCTAATGTAAATCACAGACGGATGGACCAATCCAGCTGAAATGCAAACTCATTCTTAAAGGAAGAAATTGTCACCAAATTTCTAAGTTGTACATGCATCTGTTACGGAAAAAAGTCCAGAAAACATGACCCCCAACGGACAGCCAGACAGACACACGGACAGTGCCATAACATAATATGTCCCATCTAATGACGGACATATCCAAATAGCTAGGATTGAAACCAATTAAAGATTGCAGTCAATTTCTTGCAAAGAATCAGAGACGGCAAGACTCAAAATGACAATTAGATTGATATCAACACCTCATTTTGTTATACCTTACGCCCAGTACCAGACCAGCTTCTCTTTTAGACATTTTGGCTTCAAATCCACCTTTGTAGTATTTGCTGAAAGCCTGTAATTTACAAATGAAATCATAAAATTTTAATGAGATTGAGATTACACTATTATTTACAAGGGTTACATGACTTTTCTGATATTCATGCACAGCGTTTGCATTTTAAACAGTCAGTGGTCATACAAGTCAAAAACAACTGAAGCTGGTTATAAAACTTTTTCGAGCACATTTTCATACTCAAAATCAAACTCTGTAATCTAAATGGTACTCATACTCAAAAGTGAACATTATAAAATCATTCTCATACTCAAATGGAGTACACGCTTAAGATTTTTCAAGTATGCTTTGGAGCTTGCTCAGAGTTGTACTCAAAACAAACACGGCTGTTTTATAAATTTTATAATCTCCAGGCCTGGCCAGTTATTTATTTTTTTACTTACTCCAGAGTTGAGACCGGCATCCATAGATTTCTTCACAGTGGCACCAACTGCAGGGGCGTGTTTGGCGAGATACCTACCTAAAAAAAATAAAACCAATTGTCATTTCACATTGACAAGTTTAGTACAAAAATTACCTTAAAAAATAATAATGATTGTCACTTCACATTGACAACTATAGTACTAAAAACTGACTCCAGATTTCATGAGAATCCTTAATTTGGTTGCCATGCTAACAAATTCCACTACAACAAAGGGTCACAACTCTTGATCATCTGTGACATTGTGGGGAGGGGGGTCTCCAAGAAGACCATTCCTCCCCACCCTACCCTCTCCAATAAAATTTGGAATTTTATCTCAAAGTGAGTATACGTTAAACAGAGGCTAGCCATTTCTACTGTAGAAAAATCATATTAAGCAAGCTACTCGAGAGTTGCTATTGAATTTGCAGCCACATATTCTGAACAAGTAAATTTTTGGCAACAAATCAAAGATTCATAATACACAAAAATATCGTTTGGCCCTAAGCTGTTATAAGCAAAAATATATAAATATCTCTGGCAATTATTCTCAAAATTCTGTTACAGGAATTTGTCTTATACTCAGAGTATACATATAGTATTAAAAAAAACTATTCAAATAGCAAAACAAAGGTAATATACAGAATAAGTACTGTGAAATCATCATTGTTCATGGGAAATCAAAGTTGATGGATTCCATGTGTTGCAATTTTCCTTGTGCATCCCTCATTAAACTTGACACACAATCTAAGGTCCCTCTTAAAAGCCAGATTTTTTTTTTTGGTTGCATTAGGTATTTATATACAACATTGTAAAACAGGTACAATGTATCTAGACAAACAGCATCCCGTTCTAATACGCCAGTTTCAAGGTAGGAGCTCTTCTGTTTAGGAGTTACATTTAGAAGAACTTTGAGTGCTAAGTGGGACAGAGCGAACCTACAGTCAGAGAGGAAGACGATGAAATGTATTAAAAGCGGCTTTTCTTTAAATATGTAAATGTAGGAAATACAAAATATTATCAAAAGAAATGTTTTACTAAAGTAGAAACATAAAAACAATGTCATATTTGAAAGTAATATCCTGAATATGATACCTACAACCAATGAAATTACGTGATATAATAAGAATCCCATGTATTTTTAATTACTCCC
The DNA here is from genome assembly GCF_947568905.1 of Ostrea edulis. Classification (NCBI taxonomy): domain Eukaryota; kingdom Metazoa; phylum Mollusca; class Bivalvia; order Ostreida; family Ostreidae; genus Ostrea; species Ostrea edulis. The sequence goes on along the minus strand of NC_079172.1, from coordinate 63,704,853 downwards.
TGAATACTTAACTTTTATTTAGTTTATGTATCAGATGAATTCAGGTGATGAAACAGCGTATGAGAAAATACCGAGTACATTCCCTTAATGTTATCCCGAATGTAAACAAGTTGTTTCACACCTTACTATGTATGAGAGTTCTTCAAAGGGAAATAACTCGGACATATTTCGAAACCAGCGTATTGGACAGTCATAATCAAATTACAATCCAACAGAGCAGAAATTAACGGCTTATCATGACTGGTATTTTGTGGAACAAAACGAAAAGGAACCAGTTTTGAGGTACCAAGAGGGGAATGAATTAGGGTGAATCAATATATCGATATATATCGAAATGTACCGGTATATGCCTGTCTAGCGATATACGATACAATGTTTCGACGATACGATATAATATCGGGTTTAAAAATAGTCCTTTTAATAGTCGGGATCGAAATTCATAATTTTAAAATGGCTTCTAACAACAGGAACATGATTCCTCATACTTTAATACCCGCTTTTACATTGTGACATCGGAGATTCCTCAGACTTTAATCCTCGCTTTTACATTGTGACATAGGAGATTCCTCATACTTTAATACCCGCTTTTACATTGTGACATAGGAGATTCCTCATACTTTAATACCCGCTTTTACATTGTGACATCGAAGATTCCTCAGACTTTAATCCTCGCTTTTACATTGTGACATAGGAGATTTCTCAGACTTTAAATACCCGCTTTTACATTGTGACATCGGAGATTTCTCAGACTTTAATACCCGCTTTAACATTGTGACACATCGGAGATTCCTCAGACTTTAATTCCCGCTTTTACATTGTGACACATCGGAGATTTCTCAGATTTTAATCCCCGCTTTTACATTGTGACATTGGAGTTTCCTCAGACTTTAATTGTCATTGTTTGTTTTGTTATGAAATAAAAGCTATTAAACCACTTCATTTTTTGAAATTTTGATATTTTACTTCAGAAAATGCTTAACTACATTGTATATCCAATATATTGGATATCGCATCAGAAAATATTGTATCATATCGTATCGTAAAATTTTGAGCAATACAAACCCCTAGAATGAATGAAAGATATCAGAGGACTATAATTCATTTTATTATATACATTTGATTTATGGCTTGAACATATATTTTGTATTATTTTAAAAAAAGGATTTACCTTCAAGGTACCCCAACCGATTCCGTTCCGCAAAATACCAATAGCCCAATCAACAAATTACCTACCGTAGATTGGTTTTTAGGGTTGATGTTACACCCAAAATTACATCCCAATGTACCAGTACAAATTTTGTTACCCATGAACACTGACCCCAAAACACAATGACGATTCCAGTATTATTTTTACAATAACTAAATCATTATGTGTAGATTCGCTTCACACGAACATTACAACAATCGAGTATCACATCCTGGTTACAGCCTTTATTGACCAATCAAATCCACAGCTTCTCATTAAAATTTCTAAATGTTACTACAGGATATTGGTAACATGACCTTCGATGTCATGTTGTGTAATCTTTGTGTCTAGGTGAAAAGATCTAATTTTGTCTCAATTGAGGAAAAGCATTCTCACGTACCACCAAATCCAACGACAGCCATTCCCAGCCCGGCTAATATGACTGCTGAACTCTAAAAATTGACACATACAATAGAATTATATTAAATCAATGGATATATCAGAAAATAAATCATGGTTTTTATGCATGAAATCTTGGCAATACAAAGGAAAGGTAGTGTTAAATCTGAAGCAAACTAGCGTGGCGCCATGCCCTTTTTTGGCTGGCACCATGCCCTTTTTAACAGCGCTATGCCATTTTTTCTCTATAAATTTTTTTTTAAAATATCTGTTAATATAAACATTTGTTCTTTATTTCACAAGGTTGATTGAAAAGTTTAAAATCAAGACAGCATGCAGGTATTAACTTTTAAAGAGGCTAAATGATCATTCTATTACTATCATAGTATTATTATACAATGAAACTGTCCTGAAATTGTCTTGCTGCAACGAAAAGTGCCCTTTTGAACGTATGATATGTGTGCCCTCTCTATATCCTAGATTTAACTAGGAAAGGGGTACGACTGACTGTCATCTTTTCTACACTAATCTATCGGAACACTAGTCAAGACTATTCTGTAACCTCTATCCATAACAACTCAAGATATTTTTTACAATTACACAATAAAAAGAACATTCCAAGATATCGTTTCTACATGTACTGTGGGCAAATAATGCCAAAATCTAAACATTTTATTTTGCCAGAGAGCATGCCATGTAAAAAGATAAAAATGAAAAACTTAGAAATCTGTAAGTCCTCAGAATTTGTGTTGGGACACCTGCTCCCTGAAAGTTTCAGGTGTTTTAAATAGAGCGACGAAATTCCTATTAGCTACACATTCCATTTCCTAATTTTTAAAAGTCCGAAAGATTGCATATTTATATGGAAACCTAGGGTTTAAACCCTGATTATAAAGTTTAATTAACCATGAATGATTTTATGACCATTATCATCCCAGATTAGATGACGAAAGACCGAGGACATTCGAGTTGAATTAGGTAAAACCACGTTTTTCTATTAATGTAAGTTTAACTGATGGTTAAGGATCATCTTACCATTTTTTTTTAAACTTTGGTTTAATTTTATCCCTTTCAGATCATTACATAAGGACGATCAGCATCGAAACAAATCTCGTATAAACTCAATCCATGTCACATTGTGTTTTCTTACGATCTTACGAAATCAATGTCATTTGAATACCGATTCCGACCACCAATTTATTACGGAGGCGAATTCGGGACAGAAATAAAAAATACCATTCAGAAGGTGATGAATGATTGATTGATTTGTATATAATTATATTGTTGTTTAATTAACGTCCCTCTCAAGAATTTTTCATCCAGACGTCACCATTGCCGGCGAAAGACTGCAAAATTTAGGCCTATGCTAGGCGCTAAAATTAAATGGCCTCTGAGCAATTCATGTACATATTCTTAAAGTCCGGAACAGACCCCAGGTATCGGCCAGATTCTGTCTCTGAACAGTTTTCGAAGCTAAATTATTGCTACATACGGTATGTATCAAACTTTCTAGTGGAAGACAAATTCTCTTTCTTTACCAATTGTCCAAGAAATGAATCTGCAAAAATTTCTTGCATTGCGATTTAAGATGGATGAAGTAGAGTGCTGAAATTTCATTAACTCTGGAAATGGCATATTTATACTTCCACACCATGATGATTAATTTCTTGTTTTGAAAATTAAACTTATCTGCATTGTATGCAGTCAAGAGAAGTGATTCATAAACTTGTGCAACAGGACAAGACCACACCACACCACCCCCACCCTCACACCCCACACCGTTCCGTGGTCACTTTCGGCGATCTTCGAATTATTAATTTTGTAACATGCTGTTCAGGTGCTACCGTTACGCGAGCACAGTTACCTGAAATACCTACAACCTAACCTAAGGAATCGAAAGAGTAATATCCATGGCCAATCTTAATGAGAGCGAACCAACTGAGGCTAAATCCGGTACATATTATTGTCAATGAAAGAAACCCCTCCCATCTATAATTCAGTTAAACACAAGATACAATCCATCAATATAATTCAGCTTCACTAATAGACTCATCATACCACACATGGCCAGTGGAGTCCTCTTTTTATGTACCGGCAATTAAAGGGGGTGGGGTGGATTTCAACTTTCTATTACAATGGTATCAAGAACTGGGACTCTCTACCACTATCTGTTAGAAACGACAGGGTTCTAAAGAGAAGGTGACAATGTGCTATCTAGTGAATTAAAAAATATCTACAACCATCATTTTCTTATGTAGATTCTTTTTTCTTTCTTTTTTGTTTGTTTGTTTGTTTGTTTTTGTTTGTTCTTTTTTATCATTATCCTATTTAACGCAACATATTTAAGATTTTTCTTGTTATCAAAATGTCATTGCAAACATTGAAATGTAACTGGGGCTATATTGTCATTCCGAAACTGTTTTTGTTAATTGTTTCTTGAATACATTTGTTAAATGTTTCTTGAATACATATAATCAAATTATGAAAATTTCAGTTTAAAAAAAGTATCAAGCCATTTTCATCGGAGCGGTTAAGAACCCCATGGGAATAAGATTTACACCTTCATGGGCTATCCTAGGAATTTGGGCACCACTTTTATAAAATATTTCAAAGTTAGCAAATGAAAAATCTACATTTCTGTTTGAATTCTACTCAAAATATTAGTGAACTTGTAAACCACTCTTGCTGTACATGAATTGTTATTTTGCATCATAATGATAATCCTCCATTGTCAGTTAGTAAGTAAGTAAGTAATTTTTATTTAAAGTCGGAAACTATATACAGGTAAACAATAAGTCAGTTAGCAACATGTGCTCTCTGTGTTCTTAAAAGTGTTGTGATCATGACTGCGATATTTGGAGTGTTGTTAATGACTTGTGGTGTAAAATTCCTGATCACATATTATCATTATAGCTAAAATCTAAGCATGCGAATTTTAGTTTTAGACAAAGTTAGCCATTATCCATACTACGAGCATGTTCCGTTCGGTCAGCCATAACGCAAAACAAGCCGACCGTGTTAAACATGCAAGGTGAAGATAACGAACGGTGATCAATCTCACAACTCCTATAAAGGTGAAGATAACGAACGGTGATCAATCTCATAACTCCTATAAAGGTGAAGATAACGAACGGTGATCAATCTCATAACTCCTATAAAGGTGAAGATAACGAACAGTGATCAATCTCATAACTCCTATAAAGGTGAAGATAACGAACAGTGATCAATCTCATAACTCCTATAAAGGTGAAGATAACGAACGGTGATCAATCTCATAACCCCTATAAAGGTGAAGATAACGAACAGTGATCAATCTCATAACTCCTATAAAGGTGAAGATAACGAACAGTGATCAATCTCATAGCTCCTATAAAGGTGAAGATAACGAACAGTGATCAATCTCATAGCTCCTATAAAGGTGAAGATAACCAACAGTGATCAATCTCATAACTCCTATATAAGCAATACAAATCAGAGAACTGGGCAAACACGGACCCCTGGACACACCAGAGGTGGGATCAGATGCCTGGGAGGAGTGAGCATCCCCTGTCGACCGGTTACACCCGCCATGAGTCCTATATCTTTATCAGGTAAACGGATATATCCGTATTCAAAATCAGTGTGCCAAGAAACGTCTAACAATCGGTATGAAACACGTCAGAGAGCATTTGACCCAGTGATAGATTGTATTGGCAAACTAGATCGTCATAACGACCATAGGATTTGCGAAGTGCTGACTTTAAACGAGATAGTTGAAATCCCGCACCATCAACTTGTTTGTCAGTTCTTAGCCTGCCTCGATTTAAAAACTGACCATAAGCAGAAAAAGGTCTTACGTATCGAATCAGTTGAGAAATATGAACATCATATGCAGGTGATAATGGAATATTGCTACATAAATATGGGAAATTGACGATGGAGAAGTTTTGGATGCTAGCGGAAACAAAAATGATATTTGCTCTTAATTTTGTTGTTGTTGTGTTTTATCACAGCTACATGTATTGAGTCAAACGATGCAACGTGGCATGCTTAAATTGCATTTGTTGAAACTTGCAGACCAGAAATTTTCATTGCAAAGATATATCAACTATTTATTTTAAATGATCTGAAATCCAGAAAACGACCATCTTCCAGAAGGGTTGCTGTGGAAGGAACCTTCACCTTGACCTTTAGACATTGTCAAGACGACATCTCCGGACTGAAGCACGAGAATGACAAATCCTGTAGACATTTCTTCTTCCCAGTTCGTCTCAGTGTCGACATGAATGGAACCTTTGTACGCACCATTATGAACCAGTTGGACCGTCACCTCGCCATAGTCACCAGATTCTCCGGCGACATGTTCTCCGGAAGCATACGCGGTGTAGGAAAATGCGTAGACGCCGGTAGTGGGCGCTGTGAAAGCCCCTGTATGCTGACTGTAGGCGTTGCCGTAATTCGTCACGACAGTGTCGTAAAGAAAAACGTGATCTATACCCACTCCACCGAAGTCTTTTGAAATGTATGCGTAAAACGCAACACGACCCTCTGTATCGGTCTGCTCTGGTGAAATAAGAAGTCTACGTGTGTGTTGTGGTTTTAAAACTGAAACGGAAAATAATTAAGTTTATTGAATTTAAAAAAGGGGTTAAATCTTACGTTCGAGTAAATATTTGTAACACCTTTACAGTTAAGGAGGTATACTACACCAGATAATTTTGATGGATGAAAAGTGGAGGATATGTACAACAGTATTTTGAAATTGAAAACTTTCAAATTTACTTTATTTAATCAAAAATGCAGTTTCAGTACAAAACAATCTGAATTTTTTTTAAACTCCTGAAGGACTCCAAACTGCGATCTACAGTTCAGCAGTCGACGTGCTAACCTACTTAGCTAGGCGATATTTTTAATGAATAGATACATATTGCTGATATTTATATTTTCATCCATGTTTTAAAAGGATGTCAGCCATTATGACGATGTAGAGTACCTCCTTAATTTCATAAAAGAAGAAAACTGAGTAACTCTACGACTCTTGCTTCTCTCAGCTCCCAGTCAATGCACTAACTGCGTCAACCCGAAGTGAGCTCTCCCAATAAATACACTAACTGTGTCAGCCCGAAGTGAGCTCTCCCAATAAATACACTAACTGTGTCAGCCCGAAGTGAGCTCTCCCAGTCAATGCACTAACTGTGTCAGCCCGAAGTGAGCTCTCCCAGTCAATGCACTAACTGTATCAGTCCGAAGTGAGCTCTCCCAGTCAATGCACTAACTGTATCAGTCCGAAGTGAGCTCTCCCAATAAATACACTGTGTCAGCCCGAAGTGAGCTCTCCCAATAAATACACTAACTGTGTCAGCCCGAAGTGAGCTCTCCCAGTCAATGCACTAACTGTGTCAGCCCGAAGTGAGCTCTCCCAGTCAATGCACTAACTGTATCAGTCCGAAGTGAGCTCTCCCAATAAATACACTAACTGTGTCAGCCCGAAGTGAGCTCTCCCAATAAATACACTAACTGTGTCAGCCCGAAGTGAGCTCTCCCAATAAATACACTAACTGTGTCAGCCCGAAGTGAGCTCTCCCAGTCAATGCACTAACTGTATCAGCCTGAAGTGAGCAAAATGTGATACAAATGTAATGATTATATTGATTTGATGAAATGTATTGATCCTCAACGTATGATTTCAAAATAATTAAGTTTGGAAACACAAATAATACCCGAGTTGTGCGTGCGGAGATTTCTATTCCTGAAATGTTCCCCTCCATCACTACTGTTTTGGTGGACTTGTTTAGCCTGATTGTGAACAGCTGCCAGATCGAGTTTCTTTTCATGGAGCATGACTTTTTGTCTGAGATCCTTGATTTCTATCGCCTGTCTTTCAATGGTCCTAGTGTGCTCCTTTATGACAATACTCTGTTTCTCTATCATTTGGAACATTTCTTCCATCTTCTGTTCCATACGATTTTCCCATTCTTCATTTCCTAATCTACCTTCTACAGTGAAAACAGAACACAGCACACCGATACACGCGATTTTTAGAATCCCCATGTTACGATGTGATATTATATTAATCTAGCTATCAGGCAGAGTTCATCTCTTATCACGGAGTGTCTGCGACGTCGTAAATTATGCCGTTCATGTCTTCTTTGAACGGAACCTTCCAAATGTCTCATTCGTTGATTAATTTTTCTCACGTAATGATTATTTGACAATGCCATTTTTTTTTTATCAGGACAGTATTATAAGTATAATGCACTTTTACAGAGAAAAGAATATTTACAAATCACTGGGACATCATTATTAATATCTCACGACTCCTATAACTATAAGGAATACGCGGGTGGGCAAACACGAACCCCTGGACACACCAGAGGTGGGATCAAGTGCCTAGGAGTACTAGTAGTTAGCATCCCCTGTCGACCGGCCACACCCGCCGTGAACCCTATATCTCGATCAGGTAAACGGAGTAATCCGCAGTCAAAATTAGTGTGTAAAGAAAGGTCTAACCACAGGGGCATCTTACCTGCTCTGTTCTTTAATACACAGTTTATTGTATGTGCAATAGAAAACAGAGCGGATAATACCTGCCCCAGTGGTTTAACATTTGGTATGAAACCTAATAGAGTATCTATTTTACATGTGTTTCGTTATGACTTGAAAGTTGGTGAATGAGATACATTGTTCACAATGGCGTGTAAAACGTTGCACTATTATATTAATCTTGTTATTCATATTTGAAAACTTGTAATTTATATTCTAAAGCATATCATTCATATTCGAAAAGTTGTTATTCATATTCGATAATTTTATCATTCATATTCAAAAACGTTATTCTTATTCTAAAACGTGTTATTCATATTCAAAAAAATGTCATTCTTATTCAATAAATTGTTATTCATATTCTAAACTTTTCATTCATATTCAAAAACATGCGATTCATATTCGATAATCTTATCAGAGGAACTACAGATATCAATATCTTATCCAGAGGAACTACAGCTATCAATATCTTATCCAGAAGAACTACAGCTATCAATATCTTATCCAGAGGAACTACAGATCCACAGCTATCAATATCTTATCCAGAGGAACTACAGATCCACAGCTATCAATGTCTTATCCAGAGGAACTACAGCTATCAATGTCTTATCCAGAGGAACTACAGCTATCAATATCTTATCTAGAGGAACTACAGCTATCAACATCTTATCAGAGGAACTACAGATATCAATGTCTTATCCAGAGGAACTACAGCTATCAATATCTTATCCAGAGGAACTACAGCTATCAATATCTTATCCAGAGGAACTACAGCTATCAATATCTTATCCAGAGGAACTACAGATATCAATATCTTATCCAGAGGAACTACAGATATCAATATCTTATCCAGAGGAACTACAGCTATCAATATCTTATCCAGAGGAACTACAGATCCACAGCTATCAATATCTTATCCAGAGGAACTACAGCTATCAATATCTTATCCAAAAGAACTACAGATCCACAGCTATCAATATCTTATCCAGAGGAACTAACAGCTATCAATATCTTATCCAGAGGAACTACAGATCCACAGCTATCAATATCTTATCCAGAGGAACTAACAGCTATCAATATCTTATCCAGAAGAACTACAGATCCACAGCTATCACTATCTTATCCAGAGGAACTAACAGCTATCAATATCTTATCCAGAGGAACTACAGATCCACAGCTATCACTATCTTATCCAGAGAAACTACAGCTATCAATATCTTATCCAGAAGAACTACAGATCCACAGCTATCACTATCTTATCCAGAGGAACTACAGCTATCAATATCTTATCCAGAGAAACTACAGAACTACAGCTATGTCAGTACACTTTTGTTGTATGTAAATGGAATTAGCTGGTGTCTATGACATTGGCCAATGCACGTCGTCATATAGCGGACAATACCGTCTAAAAGGTAAATGGCCAAAAATTTCTTGATCTCGGACAAATAATTAGTATCGTGGATTTTTAAAAAAAAAAATTGTTTGGTATTTTTGGAATCCAGAATAAAAAACATTTCCTTAATATTAGATCCGCCACAGCCCTAATGTGAGTGACACTGCTCTAACAGGATAAAATAAACTCTCTCCAGTAACACATTAGAAATATTGATAAATTACGGGGGGGGGGGGGGGGCTGAAATTAAGTATTTAGTAATTCTTCATGATAAAGAGTTTTTCTACCTCGACTTCTCTTACATATCTACACGTCTTCATTATAGTTACTCTTGACAATGTATGCGAAGGGAAAAGCCTGCGAAAGACTTTGTTTTGAAAGGATCAAGATGGGTACGAAGAAATTTCGTGATATCAAAAGTGATATACTATCAGTACATTACCCTCCATTGCTTATTTTGTAATAATTTATGGTACGCTGTGCTCGCTATATAACGATATGTGAACGCAAACGAAGGAAAAGTGAGTGCGCACCTGTAGATCCGCAATATTGAGATTATATAAATCTTTATTAAGATAAAGCTACATAGGCCAAAATGGGCAAGTCGTTCAGTAAATATTTATTCCTATAGATAATTTCTGTTTGATACTTGGCTGGCATGCTGATACTTGGCTGGCCGGCATGCTGATACTTGGCCGGCATGTAAGGTTTAATGCCCCTAACGTTTCACCATAGATTCATCCTAGCTTTTTAATAAAATAGATAAAGATGTTTAAGGACCCGTAGTGGAATCAGACGATGAGGATTTCCGTTCTAGGAGCTACCGGTCCCTCGGGATTACAGACAGTGTTGGAGGCACTGGACCGGGGATACGAGGTGGTGGCTTTAGTGAGAAATCCGGACAAACTGACCGTGACAAACGACAAATTACAGGTAACTACAGGTAACATTTTTCAGTAATGGATGTATTCCAATTACAGTGAGACGCGTTAAAATGCCCAGGTGCTTGGTTCTTAACGTATTCAATACAACATTTAGCCTTATATTTATATTCGATGTATGTTGATTATTTACATATGTGTAAGGTTATATGTGTATTGATATGTTAAAATCCACGCACCTACGACAGAACGTAAAATTTAAATGTCCAAAAGCTGTCTGGGAGACTCTGATGATAAGGCAATAGGCAATGTGATAATATGATTTATTGGATCAGGAATTCTTAATATCGGACTGCCACGGTAGAACCTAATATATAGACTGGAATAATGAATAGTTTGTTTACAGGAAGACACATTTTTTTTTTAATTCATGGTCGAGAGCCTGTGTAATAAGGCGTGATGGCAACAATGTTTTTTATAGAACGTACACGTACATTCTCTCCATTCATTGCGTATGTGACGGAGTGCTTTATTCTGCACAATTATCTAAACTTCAAGTTCAATGTGTTTACTTATCAAAATCCAAATGGACATTTACTAAACTAAACTAAACTTGTGACGATCAGGCGGAAGGAAGTTGTCCTATTTACAGACACAGGAAGTAACTGTTTTGTTTGTTGTTGTTTTCTATCATGCACGAACTGCAGGGACGTTTTACAGCGTAGTTTATCACGAGAGTTCTAAATACGTATTATATACAGGGTCCGACTGATCTCCGACTGGCACCTCGTATATCCTTCTGCGGGACCGTGACATCACATAGAAACCAAGTACATGTAGATCAATATGAGCAGGCAAAACATCGAAACTTCCAACTTCAGGAGAGAGAGAGAGAGAGAGAGAGAGAGAGAGAGAGAGAGAGAGAGAGGATGGATGCTATTTTATTCTTGTAATGTATACTAATAATGTAACAGTGTCTGTCCAGGTCCTATGACCCAGTCCGTAAGTAGATCGCTGACCAAAAAATCTTAGACATAATAATGCATACAGGTACATGTATATTCTAAAACCCGGAGAACTTTCGGCAGTCTCTGTGTTCTTGCCATACTACCCCCCCCCCCCACCCCCCTCGAATACACACACTTAAATTTTTGGTTACGACTTTTATACAAAGACAAATTACATTGCCCTTAAAGGGACTGATTCACGATTTTCCCCAAAATTTTGTTTTTCATTTTTAATGATCAAAATCCACTGTCTAATGTGTTTGAAATATTTCACATGAAAATATTAAGGTTATACATTATCACAGAAGCTCATTATAGAGAGTTTATTATTTGTTTTGTAAACAAAGATTGTGGTATGCTATTGTTTACGAAATTTTCAAAAGAAATGGATATCGATATAAGTTTATTATATCTTTCACATTTCAATTATTTTTGGGGTAAAATGTGTCATCTAAAAGTTAAAATTTGTGACTATGCAAAATTAAGATGCATTATATTACAAAATCAATATTTCACTTATTTGTTTGTTTACATATAAAGACTGAGTCTTTGTTTACATAACACAGATTTAAGGCTAATATATTACTTTCGTTCTTATTCAGAAGGTCAAAATTTTGGCTGTCAACATTAAATGAGTTATATTTTTAATGTTTACCATAAAAAATGAAAAATATTTTAATCAAAAATTGTGAACCAGTCCCTTTAATGAGTATGTTGCACTGATAAGTTTACACACCTAAAGTAAGATATCCCACAGATCTGTGTCCACCTGGGGGTCACTGTGGGGTACTTGACCTGGTGTTGACATTAAGCGACAGAACGGGAGCTTATCAGATAAAGGATTATGGACTGCTTGCTGACCGACACCGCTACAATCTATGTAATGATATAATATACTAGATGAAATCCCACGCAAGCGTGGGAAATCACAATTAAATAATACTGCATAGAGGAAGGATACTTGAATTGTTGCGCACATGAATTGAATGAACGATATTTCTTTACCGTAATTCAAATGAATTTTAGAAAAATGAACAATTGCGTGCATTAGTTATGTTATATTTATTGATATCATATACAGTAAATAAAACTTGATTATTAGGAAGTCACTTGGAGCTCCAAATCAAACGTTCCTTATGTAACATAAAAAAATTTTTAATGATCTCTTTCCGTATTGAAATTTAGATAATGATTTGATGAATGCAATTGTAATCCGTCATGCGGATAGTCGACCAAAGATAAAATGAACGGTCGTTCATAATTTCAAAATTCAGTATTGCGAATGTGTTTTTAATAGTAGTGATTGTCTAGTGTGACAATGTAAGGGCAGAATTATGAATAAACGTCGTGTCTTGTTGTCAAACGCAATAATCGAAAACATAAATGCAGGGGCGGATTCAGGAATTTTTGAAAGCCCCCCCCCCCCTACTTTTGGTTTTTAAAGGGTGGGTGGGGGTGGGGGTTCACGCTCAGAATTTGTGTTTTTCACCCCTTTTGAGCAAATTTTTCTGACGAAAGGGGGATGGGTGGGTTCCGACCCCCCGAAACCGCCCTGTGAATCCGTCACTGGATTGACAAACAGAAAAAGACTGCTATGTTGTATACCGTGGCCTGAATATATGGAGCGCCAAATTAACATAAACTCAAACAATTGAAGATATCTTCAATTATTTGAAGATATCATCAATTTATTTGATGCGCGCAACATTTAATTAAAGATCTCTTCAAATAATTAATGATATCTTCAATTCTGAATTATTGCGCGCATTAATTGAATTGATGATAGCATAATTCTTCAACTGAATTGATGCGCGCTTCAATTGAATTAATGATCTCTTCAAATGAATTAATGATATCAACAATTGAATTGATGCGCTCTACAATTCAATTGAAGAGAGCAATAATTGATATAATGCGCGCATTAAATCAATTAATGAGAGCAATAATTGAATTCATGCGCGCATTAATTCATTTGATGAGAGCAATAATTGATTTAATGCGTGCATTAATTCAATTATTGCTCTCTTCAATTGAATTAATGATATCTTTAATTCATTTGAAGAGAGCAATAATTCTTTTAAAGAGAGCAACTATATAATTAAAGATATCTTCAATTCAACATATCCGCAATTGAATTAATGATATCTTTAATTGAATTGTTGCTCTCTTTAAAATAATTAATGCGCGCATTAATTCCTTATACAAAAGCATTGTAAATGATTTAAAGATATCTTCAATTGAATTAAACAGATCATCAAATTATTTAAACCGAGCTCTAAATTAATTATTGCGAGCAATATTTCTACTAAATTGATGCTCTCATCAAATGAATTGAAGAGAGCAATAATTGAATTAATGCGCGCATCAAATCTATTATTGCTCTCATTAATTGAATTAATGCGCGCATCAATTGAATTGAAGAGAGCAATAGTTGAATTAATGCGCGCATTAAATCAATTAATGCTCTCATTAATTCAATTGATGCGCGCATTAATTCAATTGATGAGAGCAATAATTGAATTGAAGCGCGCATCAATTCATTTGATGAGCGCAATAATTGATTTAATGCGCGCATTAATTCAATTAAAGAGAGCAAAAATTGAATTGATGATATCTTCAAATAATGAAAGATATCTTCAATTATTTGAGTTTATGTTAATTTGGCGCTCCATATGAATACGCAAGATCATAAATACCGAGTTAGCGGAACTCTCTTGTAAAGAAGTCCGGAAAAGCGTGTCGATCTTGGGCATTTTTTGTTTATTCAAAACAAAAAATGTGCTTTCCACAATTAAAAGTATTTTTAAATGGAAGGTGTGTAAAAACGTCTGGATACAGGAAAATGAACTTCTGAATTTAGCTCGCGAAGCTATATATTTTGACGCAAGCTCTTCTCAGCTTTGGGAATGTCCTGGCTGACAGCAGTGGGAAAAAGTCCACCACATTTTCATTAAAATCTATCATTTGTGGATATTTCTGCGTATTATGTTTTTTTCTTGAATCATTACTACAGTCTAATACAAGGCAATGATAGTACACCATTGTTTAAATCGGGTGAATCGATCACGACAAAAGTTGCAGAATCTGACATTGAATAGTTTTCGACTGATTACTTACTGTCAAGATCTGTGCCATCACAAAACATGTTCAATCAAAATAAATACTTTTTTTTTTGTGTTTATCCATGTGTCAGATCGTTGGTCTCGGGATGGGGGTGTCCTTCGTTGAATGAGATTTATTTATATAAGAAATATAATTATAAATCTTCATAAAATGATAAATATGGGCTTAGTCAAAACTATTATAATTATAACTAACACTGAACACCTACACCGTTTTATACTTATCATGTTGTAAACCAATCGCAACTTCTCGGCTTGCTGGAAAGGCCCGAAAATGAGCGATTGGTTGTATGACATTGCCTCGCTTCGTTCTGGAAATTTCCATAAAGCTGATTCAAGACTAAAATCACGGACTGAAGAAACGAACCAACATATTTTATTCAATCAATAATTATCAAAACTTCTTCTGTAAGATCAAAATCAAATATAGATAAACAACGGATTTACTTCATATTGTATTATATTAAGTTGTCATTAAAAAAAAAAAACAGAGAAAGAAAACTGGTTTAGATCCGCCAAAGCGTATCCGCCACTTTACCCTCATTTTTGCTAATTCATGGTAGTTTATCGAAAACGAATGTACATATAGGTTTTCAATTAATTTTACGATATTAACTAATCAAGCAAGATTTTGTTATAGCTTACGGACCTCACCTCACATGTAACACAACATTACAGGTGCGAGCAGTAACTCTGAAGCAAGCGTTTCGGAGTTAATTCATAAGTATCTATAAGTGATTAGTGTCATTATTCTCGATATACTGATACGAGGGGTGGATCTACAGGGGCGTGCATGATCATCCCTGTTTTCTACCCCTCTGTTCTCCCTTCCCCTCTCTACCCAATGTACTCTCTCTCTCTCTCTCTCTCTCTCATTGCCGAAAAAAAAGATGTGCGTATCCGAAACACGTTTTTTCAGGTCTGCAAAGTGGACATCTTTAATGAGGATGATTTAGTTCCCCATCTGAAGGATTCTGACGCCGTGGTGTCCTGTTTAGGGGGAACGGCTTCTCTTTTTGGATGGACTAAGTGCACCCTCTACACGGATTCTATGAGGAGTATTGTGGGAGCCATGAGAAGATCGGGGGTGAAGCGTCTTATAGCCATGTCTGCCTGGGGTAGTGCAGGTCTGATCATTTTTTATTTATATGAGATATGACGTGACAAATAACTATGGTATGAGTTTAAACGCTAACGGATTTTTTTTTTTTTTTTTTTTTTTATACTTTGCAGTGACAGAGAACGAACCGTTCCTCATAAAATGGATATTAAGACCGCTGTTTATTGGTAATTTACTAAACAATTTGGGAGAAATGGAGGAGTATTTGGATAAGGAGGGCCGAGATATTGATTATACAGTGGTCAGGCCACCAGGACTCTCTGACCAACCCAGCTCAGGTCAGTGGCTGTACAAGTAATCGGACGACATTTGTCTCGCTAGCCAGGGTGTCTCTTAGTACGCGGGACACCCCCCCCCCCCCCTTCTGTGTTGAGTAGCACTTCAGAAATCACTGGGTAGCGAAAATGTGTTTGTCGACTCAGTTTCCCTTCATGCACAAAAAAGTATATCCACGTCTATCAAAGTCTTCGTTTGCGATAAGGTCGACCAGTAAAAAAAAATCCCCAAGAGATAACTGGTGAAAATTGAAAAAGTTATGATTCCCAAAACTAGACCTTCAGGGACCAGGGATCATACATGTATGTCACGTGTTCTCTTGCCAATTGCTACACATATCGAATTTGATTATTATATTCAGTTAAAGGGGGGGGGGGGGTGTTACGCATGGAACGTGGCGTTTTGCGGAATTCCCTGTTGGGTTATTTTTACCTGTAATTACGTAGCCGCCCACCAATCTAATTAAAATCAGATCGTGTAAAGAAGATTAGGATCTCGAAATTCCTGTGTTACTCCTTGTCGCGAGGCATCATATTGTACAGTTATAGCTTAATTTATCGCGATATATTTGGTTTTTTTGTGATACCTTTTGTAGCTCCAATGTATTAATTTCCTCACAACTTACAAATGCATGTGCATTTCTCAGTTCATGCAATTTGAAAGGTCAGGGAGTGGGGAGTATAGAAATCAATGCCATGTATATTTCAATTTCAGTATAGGGAATCGTTTGTTTGTTGGGTATTCTAGGTGATTAATTACAATCATGGAAAACATGTTAATTTGTACAACAGCTTACGCAAATTAGCACGTTTTCCGTTGCACATATGTAGTTAAGCCTACCCAACAAGCTAGACGGTGATTCAATAAATATTCAGAGAGCGAGGCAACATATTTTGAGCACATAGCTAGTGAAACCATTGAATTAAGAGAGCGAGGCAACACACTTTTCCAGTATCATACACTTTTATACCTTTCCAACATTTAGGCCGTTCTTGGCACACTGATTCTGACTACGCATAACTCCGTTTACCTGATCAAGATATTGGGATAAAATCGGGTGTAACCGGTTGACAGAGGATGTTTACTCCTCCTAGGCTCTGGTACATGTATATCCAGGGGTCCGTGTTTACACAACTCTCTATATTTTGTATTGCTTGTAGGAGTTATGAGATTGATCACTGTTTGTATCTTCGCCTTTTATTTGCAGGACAATCCGTCAGAGCAGAAAATGGCCGGCAATTCCTGGACAACAGTCTAACGCAGATTTCAAGGCGAGACGTAGCCAAGTACATGTTGGACGCCATTCAGGACCGCTCTGTGTACAAGGCGTGTGTTGCTGTTGGTTACGACAAGAGCACGTGATCAGGATGACGTGTCCCAGACTATTCTCCTGTTTATCTGTCCATTGATTGGAGGTTTCACATCTCGTCGTCTTGTAACTTGTATATTTCGCACTTGTAAGTGCTCTTTGATTTGATGGTCAGTTGTCGAGTTACAAGAGAGATACAGAGCTCACAATTCTTTGTTATGTAATGAAGGCTCGTGTCAAGTATTTGTTTACATAGGTTAAATATATTGGTAATAGTTTCGTTTAAAGCATATTTTTTTCCTTCAAGTTACAAGTTAATTCTGAGCACAGTTAAACAGTTTCTAGTATTTGGCACATCATCTCATTTTGTTTTAAACATGATATCTTCAAATAAGAAATCTATATGTAAACAAAATATGGCACGAACCTTGTTTTCACAACAAAGAATTGTGAGTACTGTATCTCATTTGTAACTCAACTACTGATATTTAAATTTTTGCTGACCATTAGTTAAGCATTGTTAAGAATGGGAAAATAAAATTTGAAAATTTTCAGTTCTAATGTGTCCATGCCCTTTAATTCTGTTATCTCAATTTTGAATTCTTCCATTTCACGACAGTTAATAAAAGGACAGGGTACAAGGATACACATTGCGGCATAATCATGTTATTTGATTCGTACATCTTTAATATACTGTTTATTCCGTAATTTAAGAGGTCCCCCACCATCCCCCACCACTACCCTACAAGGTTGTTTTAATTTATACTTCTTTCACCTGTGCCATATGCAAATGTTTGAAAATTTGCATAATCCTATAGTAATTCAACGGAATAAACCAAATTTAAAGAGCAAATAACTCTTACACTTTCTCGCGAATCAAATAATATGATAATGCCCACATTGCTGCATATGTACCCAGTAATTGGATAACATTTTATTGATAATAAAAGAGTATACTGATATACATTCAGTTAATGGCCATTGATTAAGTACGCTGAGTAGTATTAAAAAAAGAGAGACATATCAATTACATTACTAAGATACACATACATGTAGATAATGATACAAATTGATCGCTGCATGTTTTACAAAGTCATTACTATCGGTCCAGTAGCAGTGTGTTACTTTGCGTAATCGAACTTGCAAATTTTTGGGCGAAACTTCTCATAGATTTCAATGAAACGGACTTTACTTTTGTTTTCAGTGACCAATTGCATTGAAAAAATGGCATATAGTGTGGTCATCCAAACTCAATTATTTTCTGATATACAGCGAATCAGTGATTGAATTTTGCATGCCTGATCTGGCGAAGTGACACGCTGTTATGGGAAGGTAGTAGTATTTTGTTAGAAAGTTAACGGTAAACTAATAACACAATTTTATGACAAATGGGATGACTTCAGCTTCTCCATGTGTCAAGATTCCATTATCACCTGCATATGGTGTTTATGTCTTTCAAAGATTCGATATGCAAGAACATGTTATGCGTATGATCAACTTTTAAACCGATGCTAGCAAGTGACAAATAAGACAGTTTTTAGACTAATTTTTGAGAACACATTTACCTTTTACAAGAAATAACAATTCCCTGCACAACGTCACTCATTACTTTTCACTGTTCTTATGTAAGCCCCCCCCCCCCCCTCCTAAGCCTGTCGTAAGTTGTTTGAGAAAATCAATGACTTAAATTCTAGTGACTGTAATTACTCTTAATGAATGATCAGAATAAAAATCTTCAAAGACAGTTCTTCACAACTTAAAAAACCCCATGTTAATACAGGTATAATCGCGTTTTGGACTCTTGCTAAACTCCGTTTGATCTCATTACCACTTCTTCATCAGATATATATGCATCACTATGATATTTTTAATTTTTAAACCAAAGTTTCCTGAACACGGTGTACTTGAATTTCGCCGAGTTTCTAAACCACCTTACTTCTTCAAATCTTAATATGAGTACATCTTCACAAGTCAAGTATTATTGATTTTGTACCCTTGACGTCAGTCGCCATTCAATACATAGGTTTGGGACAGGGGCTAACGCAATAAGCTAAAATTAAATTATCCAATGAGATTCCTTGATTAAGATGCAAGTTTGGTAAGAGGAAAAACAGGAAGTAAACAATATGGTCTTCGTTGGGTACTTTTCTCAACATCATGAACAATGTGAATTGATAATTCACATTTTGGTCCCTTACATGTAGCTATCTATTAATGAAAAGGAAGATAACAAACAGTGATTAATCTCATAACTCCTATAAGCAATACAAAATAGTTGGGCAAACACGGACCCCTGGACACACCAGAGGTGGGATCAGGTGCATAGGAGGAGTAAGCATCCCCTGTCGACCGGTCACACCTGCCGTGAGCCCTATATCCTGATAAGGTAAACGGAAATATCCGTAGTCAAAATCAGTGTGCGAAGAACGGCCTAACAATCGGTATGAAACATATCAGACAGCATTTGACCCAATGATAGGTTGTATTGGCAAACTAGATCGTTATAACGACCATAGAATTTGCGAAATGCAGACTTCAATCAAGATTGATGAAACCCCTGTACCATCAACTTGTTTGTCAGTAGCTTGCATCGATTTAAAAACTGACTATACCCAGAACAAAATTTCAAAGGTTGTCATAGCCGAGGGGTGGTGATGGGGATAAGCTCCCATTGTCTATAAAATGCTCCTCATGGCGTGCACCTCTAATAGCCTCTGACAACCAAGTCCAGCTCCTGCTCGTGTGGTTTGCATCAAGCCCGGCGGAACTGCTACTACTGATAGGAGAAGGGGTGAAGTCGGGTTACCTGGCGACTGAAAACCAGTGCTTTTGGGTAGATGGGGCTCATCAGTCTGGGAGGACAGCTCATCTAAAAGAAGGAAAACTCGGATTCCAAACCTCTGCTGCCTTGCGACCATACCCATTTATGGGAAAGGCTAGGTGAAGGAAATCGCTGATATAAAACCAATGGGCGGACTGTGCTCAATATCCAGGGATGGAAAGCAGTCTAGGAAGGAAATCCAAAATTAAACCACCTTTCCTCGAGGTTATTAGAGGTTTGCGCAGGGCCAACAACCCTACCTATAAAAAAGTCAAGTTACAGAAGCATCAACGACAAACCAAAACCAACATAACCTGGGCCATATTGGGCCTACTTCAAGGGGAACTATGATGCTATGCAATGAAAGCCGAAAGGAAGCTGCAGGGCTGACTCCCTTTCTGACACCCAGGAAAACATCAGACTCGCTACTTGGAACATCAGAATAATGTATGAAGCAGGAAGAACAGCACAAATAGCAAAGGAGATGAAGCACTACAACACTTGTCTCCTAGGACTGAGCGAGACGAGGTGGCTACAGACAGGACTGTTGAGGCTGACCACCGGAGAAACACTGTTGTATTCAGGACACACCACGAAGGGAGCCCCCCCCCCCCGAAGGTTAGGCCTGGTGCTATCCCTGGAGGCACAACGCGCTCTTATCGGATGGGAACCTATCAACTCACTGATAATAACAGCTAAGTTCAGCACCAAGAAAAGCAAGATCAAATTGAACATCATCCAGTGTTATGCCCCCACCAACGACACTGATGACGAAAAGAAAGACGCCTTTTACCAGCAACCACAAGCAGTCTTGGATAAATCAGGGAAGAAATATATGACAATACTTATGGGCGACTTTAATGCAAAGATCGGAGCTGATAACACTGACTACAATAAAATCATGGGCACACAAGGACTGGGCTACATGAACGAGAATGGCAAGATATTTTCAGACCTATGCTCCCTTAACCAGCTTGTAATAGGAGGAAGCATTTCCCCTCATAAACGGATTCACAAGGCCACATGGAGATCCCCTGACCATGTTATAGAGAATCAGATCGACCATATTGCATCAGCAAGAAATTTCGAAGAACATGGAAAGATGTCAGGGTGATGAGAGGAACAGACATTTCATCAGACCGACATTTTCTGATGACGGCAGTAAGACTACGTCTCAAAAAGTTTAACAACACGACAAACATGAAGACAAGGTACAACGTGAGTGTCCTCAAAACAAAGGAAGTGAGGACAACATTCCACCTCAGCCTGTCCAACAGATTCCAGCCGCTACAAGACCAGCTAGAAAACAATGATACCAACATTGAGACCAAATGGCAGCACATCAAGAAAGTGTGGCGAGACACATGTGAAGAAGTTCTCGGCAGAAGAATGGCTCAACACAAAGAGTGGATATCTGTTGATACCACGAGGAAACTGGAGGTGATGAAGGAAAAGAAAACAGCACTGAACACAAGCCGGACAAGAGAGAAAAGCATCAGGAAAGATAAACGGGATCACATAGACAATCTGGCCAAACAAGCTGAAGAAGCAGCGGGACAGGGAAACTTGAGAGAACTGTATATGGTCACAAGATCTCTCCAACAAGTTCCAGCAGACAGACAAGCCAGTGAAGGACAAGAACGGGAATCCTCTCACAACAACAGAAGAAGAATTGAAGAGATGGGTAGAACACTTTGGAGAACTATTAAATAGACCAACACCAGATATGCCTCCAGACATATAATCAGCCAATACAGACCTCCCGATCGACTGCGACAAGCCAACAAAGACAGAGATCAGGAGAACAATTACCACACTTAAGAATGGAAAAGCGGCAGGGACTGATGAGATACCAGCGGTAGCCATCAAAGCTGATACAGAGACAGTTTTTAACATCTTGCACAACCTCTTCAAGAAGATCTGGGAGGAAGAGAACGTCCCGAAGGAATGGAAAGAAGGCATCCTCATTAAACTACCAAAGAAGGGAGATCTGAGGGACTGCACTAACTACTGGGGGATTATGCTCCTGTCAGTACCTGGCAAGGTCCTCAACAGGATCCTTCTCGAGAGGATAAAAGAGGCAGTAGACCCAACGCTTCGTGACCAGTAGGCTGGTTTTAGACGCAAAGATCATGTACTGACCAGATAGCCAGTCTGCGCATCATCA
>NC_079172.1:63667650-63677650 GCF_947568905.1 Ostrea edulis | reverse complement strand
CCCATGGGAATTCCAACAGACTGTTGGAAGACCTGATCACCAAAGACCACGAAGATATTGTCAATGAGGAACTCTAGCATATTTTTTATTTCAACTTCAGAGTACTTGTGCGTGGAATCAGAGTGGTGTTTAACAAATTAAGTTTTTGAATGACTGATCACTAGATATGAATATTTCCGTTTTCCGTTTTTGTTGAAGAAGCAACTGTCTATGATGTCAAAAAGTATAGTCTTTAATTTATCGTGAGGAATGGTCGTGTATAGTGTTGAAAAGTCATAGGTTTTAATGCTATTGATTTGGGGAAAATTCTGCGATTTCAAGTTTACTAAAAGTTCTTTAGAATTTTTTAGAATCCACATTTGATTAACACCACTTCTGGCATATGTAGTCGCACAGTAAGTTTGAAGTTTCTCCTTCACAGCTGTTAACATTTTCGTGAGGAGCAAAGATAGGGGCTTGGTAGAGCACTTACTGGATCCAGCAATGTATCTTTGTTTGTAAGGGTTTTTATGTAGTTTAGGAATTCAGTATAGGTACGGTAACTCATATTCATTCGACCCATTGACTGGAATATTAAATGTGTCTAAAACTGAAGCATGGTTTTGAAGAATTTCATCTTTTGATAGGGCAGTTGGAGTATAAGTATGATTACAAAAAGTGAAATTAATGCCAAGTTCGTTTAAAATACATTTGTAATAATGAGCCTTACATACAAAGACAACGTTGTTACTAGCTTTGTCAGCTGGAACCAAAACATATTCCTGATGTAACCTATCTAATTCTTTTATCACTTCTGGTTTACTAAACACAGAAGGATAGATGGTACGTACTTTTGTTTTCATGTGTCTAATGCGGGATTTTAATATCCCTCTTATGCTTTTAACCCATTCTGACAATGTATCAAGTTCTTCTTTTTCATATTTAGCCCATCGTCTGGCATAATCTTCGACAGAACTCATAACAGAGATGAAGTTCTGTCGCCAATTAAAAGACCGAGGTTCTCTGTATTTAGGACCTTTAAGAATAAGTGATTTGAGGTCCTCATTTTCAACTATATTAACATCACCAGTAATGACATGTCAAGCTGGACTATAGTTGAAAGAAGATGAAGAACAAGAACATGCTGGTGGATTACGTATAAGATGGTCTATATCTAAGCACTGCAAAGTTTGTTTATAATTAAAAAGTTTGGATGCAATAGTAGAAGTATAGCCATAGGAAATACAGGGTGTATACAGGGTACAGAATTTGTCAAAAATTGATCTGTTTTTCCTCTGACATATTTCTATGGCCCTACTTATTAAGAACCCTTGACTTGTATGGAGCACCAAATTAACATAAACTCAAATAATTGAAGATATCATCAATTCATTTGATGCGCGCAACAATCTAATTAAAGATCTCTTCACATAATTAATGATATCTTCAATTCTGAATTATTGCGCGCATTAATTGAATTGATTATAGCATTAATTCTTCAGCTGAATTGATGTGGGCTTTAATTGAATTAATGATCTCTTCAAGTGAATTAATGATATCAACAATTGAATTGATGCGCGCTACAATGCAATTGAAGAGAGCAATAATTGATATAATGCGCGCATTAAATCAATATGGTGAGAGCAACAATTGAATTGATGTGCGCATTACTTCATTTGATGAGAGCAATAATTATTTTAGAGAGAGCAACTATATAATTTTAAAATTTTAAAAAGATATCTTCAATTCAACATATCCACAATTGAATTAATGATCTTAATTGAATTGCTGCTCTCTTTAAAAGAATTAAAGAGATCATGAAATTATTTATACCGAGCTTTAATTATTGCAATATTTCAACGAAATTTATGCTCTGATCAACTGAATCGAAGAGAGCAATAATTGAATCTATTATTGCTCTCATTATTTCAATTGATGCGCGCATCAATTGAATTGAAGAGAGCAATAATGAAATGAATGCGCGCATGAAATCAATTATTGCTCTCATTAATTCAATTGATGTGCGCATTAATTCAATTGATGAGAGCAATAATTGAATTGCTGATATCATCAAATAATTGAAGATATCTTCAATTATTTGAGTTTATGTTAATTTGGCGCTGCACAGACTTGCGAAGATGATATGGGTAAGGAAAATGTCGTCTTCTGCATTCACTTCCCTTCCTTCATGAAGTGAATTGAGAAAGTATGTAAGAGTCGTTTTATTGACAATTGTTGAATAGATCTATAGTAATGGATGAATCTACCCAATATATCGTGTAAAACGTTGCACTATTAATCTTGTTATTCATATTCGAAAACTTGTAATTTATATTCTAAAGCATATCATTCATATTCGAAAAGTTGTCATCCATATTCGATAATTTTATCATTCATATTCAGAAACATGTTATTCTTATTCTAAAACATGTTATTCATATTCAAAACATGCCATTCTTATTCAATGAATTGTTATTCATATTCTAAACTTTTCATTCATATTCAAAAACATGTGATTCATATTCTATAATCTTATCATTCATATTCAAAAACGTGATTCATATTCGATAATCTTATCATTCATATTCAAAAACATGTGATTCATATTCGATAATCTTATCATTCATATTCAAAAACATGTGATTTATATTCGATAATCTTATCATTCATATTCGATAATCATATGATTCATATTCGACCTCATATTACATGCTTTTGAATATGAATAGCAAAATTATCGCATATGAATGACATGATTGTCGAATATAAATAAAAAAATTATCAAATATAAATGACATGATTATCGAATACGAATCACATGTTTTTGAACACGAATGAAAAGTTTAGAATATGAATTACAACTTATTGAATAAGAATGACATGTTTTTGAATATGAATAACACGTTTTAGAATAAGAATAACACGTTTTTGAATATGAATGATAAAATTATTGAATATGAATAACAACTATTTGAATGCAGATTTTTATCCGACTAGTTAATGAAGTCCAAACTTTGAACTTTATATTATTATCTTGTACAATGATACAGGAAAAAAATACTCGCTTTGATATTTCCCCCGATCGAATAAGTAGAGGCTAATGCGGAAACGGTATAAACTTGGATCACACACCCCCCTCTTTGAAAAGTTCTGGATCCGCCGCTCCAAAGACATGTATAACAGGGGCAGTAATTCAGGTGATCGAATACCCCAAAAATCTGCCTCTGGTGAAAACT
The DNA here is from genome assembly GCF_947568905.1 of Ostrea edulis. Lineage (NCBI taxonomy): Eukaryota > Metazoa > Mollusca > Bivalvia > Ostreida > Ostreidae > Ostrea > Ostrea edulis. The sequence goes on along the minus strand of NC_079172.1, from coordinate 63,674,435 downwards.
TCATCCCAGGTAAGGTATAATTCCTGAACTATGGTCAACACATCGGAATGAAAACACCAGTAAGGAGTTTCTAGTTTATTCAGTTAGTGATATTTAGTTAATGATATTGTATTTGATAACAAATAACAAGTCATAAAAAATAACAAAGCGTAAAGTAGTATCAAAATTGAAATAAATCAACAAAATGGGTAGGCCTATATCCTGAGTTTTGAGTATGAATAAACTGATTAATTTAACAAAAGGACTCAAATATATATTTATAAATATTTAATTTGCGAAATGCGAGAATGTTATAAATGTAGGCTATCTGTTGAGAATGTATAGTTAACATATATTCAGTCAAAATTAATTCCTATTTTCTTATCTCATCTCGAAATGTTATTTCTTCCTTTTAGTGCTTTCAGTACTTTGATTAATCTTAATTGAATGTTGACACGGCCCCTCTGTCGTTTCATTTCACATTTTCACTTCCGGGGTGACGTCATATTACCATCTGCTTCCGCCATTTTGCCTGCAAAATAAAATAATAAACGACGAAAGCTCGAAAGAGAAAGTTGCTGCACTTAGTTATACATCTGCGAGTCCTCTTTGGTGATTTTATGCTCTTTCAATACCTTTCAATCAAATGTATTTGCATATTAAGCAGATAACAAATGAAACAGAATGATTGTCTGATAAATTAGAATTGGTGACACTCGGTTCTGTAGCATAAACCCAATCAGAAGTGTATACGTAATTCAGGAAGGATGGTGAGAGGAGTGTAGGAAAAGGTATGTGTGAGTGCTAATTAACCTAAGCTGTGTATAGTAGTTACAAATAAGGAACGGCTGTAGAGGTTAGACTTGAATAAACGAGATTCCTGGAGGCTGGATATTTGGACTGACACCTCTTCAGAAGAAACCACCAAATATTTTGAATATATATTTTGAATTCAGCTGTCCAGATAACTACCACCAATCTACAAAATCACGTGGTTTGAAATATTTTAAGACTGCTAGTGTCAATTCAAAATACGTATTCAAAACATTTGGAGATTTCAATTTAAACAATCTAGTTGAAAAACGTGCTTACAAATAACTCAAAGTGTTTGACTATGAATACCAAATCTATTCTAAAATGGTAGTTCTACGTGCAATAGAAGCAGAAAACATTGACACAGTTTTTTGGCGGTCGGAAAGTTTTTGACTGAAAACAAAATACTGTGTCAATGCTCTCTGATTCTATAGCTCGTAGAAAATCCTTCAAATATTGATCTAAGTTATGTGACAATTTGTTATTGATAAAGGTGTTACTTATTCGTTTGTATTTTCCCTTGTGTTGACTTTCATCGTCATTTTTCTGGGTAATAGGTCATGCCAAAGTCGCATGAATCGCCACCATGACTTTAGGCTTCTAAAATTATTAGGCTGAAACAATACCCTTCCACCCGCATGATACATTTGTGATACATCGATGGTGATACAGATAATTTTGATGCGATACATTCCAGGATATAAAATATCTAGTTTGTGTTATTGGTATATATTAAGAAACAGTAAAATCATGGAGTAATTTTGCTTATTGTTGATTATGCACTACATTTTAAGCACTATAAATACAACAGATGGATGTCCTTTTAGATTCAGCGTGTAATTTCTAAAATCATGTCAGGTTGCAAGTAAATTTTATTTCGAGTTGGCACATATACATTTAACAAAACATCGTACGCTGCTACATGTAGTCTGGTGTAAAATTTGTCTCTGTTTCGTGTTCATAGCAGTGCTATCATTGAGAATTACTATTTATAGGTGATGTAAAGTTCAATTTTCGTAAACCATAGAAAATGCTAACTTATGAATAACTAGAAAGCTGTTGATGCAAAGATGCAATGCGTGACGTGCTACTCATAATAACTATTTTTCTTCTCACATATTGTGGAATGAATTACCGTCAATTTGATGATGATGATAGTGATGTTTGAGTCCGATTATGGTTTTTTTTTTTAGAGTGCCTACAATCAAAGTGATATGTATTAAAGGGACTGATTCATGATTTCCCCCAAAATTTTGTTTTTCACTTTTAACAATCAAAATCTACTGTCTAATGAGTTTAAAAGATTTCACATAAAAATTAAGGTTATACATTATCACAGAAGCTCATTTTAGGGAGTTTGTTATTTGTTTTGTAAACAAAGATTTTGGTATGTTATTGTTTGCGAAATTTTCAAAAGAAATGGATATCGATCTAAGTTTATTATATCTTTCACATTTCAAGCATTCTTTAGGTAAAAAGTTACAATTTGTGACTAAGCAAAATTAAGATGCTTTATATTACAAAATTAATATTTCATTGGTTTGTTTGTACAAATACATAAAAAGGCTCGAGTCCTTGTTTACATAACACAGATTTAAGGCTAAAATATTGTTTTTATTCTTGCATTCAGAAGGTCAAAATTTTAATTGTCTGTTAACATTAAATGAGTTATATTTTTAATGTTTAACATAAAAAATGTAAAATATTTTTTTTCCAAAAATCATGAACCAGTCTCTTTAAACTGAACTAAAATTGGCAATTAGTATCAAATAACAAGCAAAAAAATCTAGCAAAATCGAAACTTCAATCCGTGAATCATTTCAGTCTTACCTGCTAAAGTGAATTTTATCATTTGGTGGATTTTAACTTTGTATTGGTAAAACTGGATTCTTTAATCAATGTCACTTCTAATTTGCATTTCATGTGATTGTATATAATTTTATATGTAGATTTGATTTCATAGTATCATGTGCTCATTTGGTCTTTCCATGTATGTGTCACAAAAACAGATATAAGAAATGGTATACATGGATATTATACTGGAGAATATATCCAAGCTTCAAGTGTAACCTGAGGAGGAATTTATTGTTTTGAAATTCAGAAAATTTCTAAGATGTTATCTGGAGTTACCTTTCTTTTTGCAAAGTAACTATATACGTGCCAAGTTCTTGAAAATTTGTGTTTGAGTTGTGCTTGCTGTATGCTCAACTGAATGATACATGTATAATGCTAATTTATTGCATTGTAATCATTTGTTTTAAATTGTGGGATGTAAAATGTAATGGACCTATTTTTCAGAACTTACAAGTACTGGTAATTTGTAATGCATTACTTGCTTAAAAATATCAGTATTGACCGTTACACTTTTCCATTACTTTCTTATTTTTATGACGTAAAAGATTCTTGGCCAACCCAGCAACATCCGGCCAGAAAGGCATATCAAGCATTGCAGCATATAATATATATATTCAATACATTTGTAAATTTCATGAGATCAATTACACTGTACAAATGACATTTATGTATAAACACTATCTGACTTAAAGTTAATTATATAAATTTTGTTTTTATTAAAAAATTTATTTTTGAAATGTACTCTGCAATGTAGTTTATTTACTAATTTCTACATGGAAGTAATGATGATTGTATTGGGGAAAATGTCAAGGAAATTGTAATTTAATGCATTATGGGTACATTTCAAAGTTCGTCCTGGAGCCAGTGATTTTTGTCACTATAAATTTGCATCCTAGTGAGTTTTGGGTCAAGTGTCCGTGCTATTGACAGTGAAGTACTTGAAATTCTGCATAAGGTACAACCTTACCACAAACACCTACATGTTCAAGGTGAATGTAAAGTGATCGTAATATGGTAATTTTCCCAAGTTTTCGTTCACAGTTTTCAAAAACATCAAGTACAGTATGAAATGAAATTTAATGCATTTTGCCTTGTACACTTAATGTTGAATATATGCAAAGCAAAGACAAATTTAGAAACTTTACAAAAATTGATACGATGTAGAGTCATTAACCAACAGAATTATTTAAAGAAAAATGCTCACGAGAAACAAAAGATGTTATGACTTCTGAGTATGACTCATTCAAAAAGGTATGAATCATTCAAATTAAGAGGTAAAATTTTTAAAAGGATAAAATGTTAGTTACGTAGATAAATTAATATTTATGAGATATTGTATATAGTCTCACCTGTGTACAGGTGCAAGTCCCATGCAGGTCAAAGTTCACTGTAATCACTAAGCTGTGAAGAGCATCGGTCTTGTCTGGTCTTATCTTTGAGATCTGGTGATGGAATGTCAGCTATTTGCAGCTAGAGCATCACCCTCTTGTTTTCTTGTAATATGCAGTTAATTTCAAGAATCACTTAAACCATATGAGCTGAGCTTTCTTGCAGGGAAATTGAATTTTTGCTACAGGGAGTTAAAGAAAAAAAATAAAATTTATAAACTAGGGGGAAATGGAATATGAAATTTTGTTAGGGGATAGTGGGAGGGGTGTGAGTGATGGGGGAGTTCTGTGTTGATGATGAGGGGGAGATAGTGTGTAGTGGATGGTTACTAATATATGATTGTTGCTGATTAGACCAGAAGAAGTGCGTTATCTTTACTACTGCATCAGGAACCTAATTGTCCCCTTATGACCCCCAATTATTGAAAACATGAAAGACCTCCAATCAGTTGTGGAAATCTTGGGGAATTCTGAGGCTCGCGTAAGGGCATCTCTGATATCTTATCTAAACGATTCTTTAAAAAACCTCAGAATTGGTGTGTGTTGGGATGTGTAGTGCAATGTTCTCGGCAGCCGGATTCTAGGCAGCTGTGGGTTGTTTATAGTGTGATAGAATATGAAATAGCTTTTATTACTACCTCGGTCCTTCAGATGGGCCTCAAAACAATCTCCTGCTGCTGGAGGCAGACATAAGTTAAGATGAAACTATGAGAAAGAGATGGGATATCTTGTTCTGTATTGAAGATCAGGATTTGAAAATAGGGAGAAAATACCTGATAACCTTTGAAGTTGAATGTCTACATTTGTACCATAGTCATGGCCAAAGAAAGTAATTTCAAAAGGAAGAAAACTCGGAGTCAGGAACTCTCAGAGGATTTCGATTTAATTGTGAATGAAATTAATGATTTTATTGCTATTTTAGAGGAACAGGGACACAAGCCTAGTATTTCATTACCATTGGATACGGGACATATAGAACCTGAGATAGACTCCGAGAGTTCGTCTTTGTCTGTGTCGCCTCGCAACACGGTTATTCACATCGAGGATACTGATCTCTTCCTTCAGCAACAGGAGAACGCGGAGCCCATTTATGAGTCGTTTGACGAGGTCCAAGAATGTCCATATGAATCTATTCAAAATGTGAGACCAAAACCGAAGGCCATCGCCACAGCAAACCTCATTCCACAGGCCTACAAACCAATACCCAAGCCCAAGCCACTCAGCCTCAGGAAGATGGGGGAGCCTGGTCACCCTCCGAAAAGGGTCAAGGCCATTCACAACTTCAAGGGCAAAAATAATGATGAGGTAAGGTTATACTCTTGACTTTTTAGTTGCTTTGTGTATTTACTAGTGGATACAAATGAACTGATGCTGCTTAATTGTCAGGTGAAATATAAAACAGCCAGCCACTTGTTCAGTGTCTCCACTATTTGTACAAAATTAAAGATGTCTGTTTTAAAAACAATTGGCAATGATTGGAATGCAACCCTGCATCTGTTTTGCAGTTGTTTACATCAGTTTATTGTTCGACAGTCAATGTTATCTTAATCTCGATCAGGATTGACTTGTGGATTTTTATTTTTGCTGTTCTATAGAGTACAACTGATCTTTCATGGCCTCCCCAATATTCAATTGTAAGAGTAACAAATAGTCTATGTACTATTATGTACTTGGACATTTTCATTCTGAATTTCACACACGCACACAAAACATTTAAATTGACAATCTTTACAAAAAAGTCTTTCTTCAAATTAAATCATTTGCTGAAGCTCCTGATAAAAAAGCAAAAATGTTTTGTTGAATATTCTCTTCACAGGAAAGACACCTGTTTTGATAGAGCGTTTATGAGTTATGCCATAATGGAGAGGTTTTTTGTGTATTAGGATGATAGCGTTTTGCTGTATCTCAGTAGCTTCAGATATCAATGTTGATACCAGCTGTCATATTTCAGCTTGTTTTGTTTCACCCCTTATTATTAGGTCAGGTCCGCACTTTTTAAGTTCTTTTCTGGAAGATAAATCAGTGGAAAGTCGTCGTGTCAGAACCATTAGAGCGAGTGGTTTTCTTCAGTGTGAGAAATATATTATAATGCATTCAAGGAGATTGTAGATTCGTAGTAATTATACACTGTCTGGATCTGTAGTAATTATACACTGTCTGGATCTGTAGTAATTATACACTGTCTGGATCTGTAGAAATTACACACTGTCTGGATCCACAGCAATAATAGACTGCCTGGATCTGTAGAAATTATACACTGTCTGGATCCACAGCAATAATAGACTGTCTGGATCTGTAGAAATTACACACTGTCTGGATCTGTAGAAATTACACACTGTCTGGATCTGTAGAAATTACACACTGTCTGGATCTGTAGAAATTATACACTGTCTGGATCCACAGCAATAATAGACTGTCTGGATCTGTAGAAATTATACACTGTCTGGATCCACAGCAATAATAGACTGCCTGGATCTGTAGAAATTATACACTGTTTGGATCCTTAGTAATTGTACACTGTCTGGATCCCCAACAGAAACCTGGATGGGGCAGAAACATAAACCTGGATGGGGACAGAGATCTGATAAATTGTTTGATAAACAGTAGCAAATAACAGTGCACTTTAATATATATCTAAAAACATACCTGTATCAGTGTGTATTGTATTGCTATCAACAACAAATCATGGGTTCTAATCCCTGTGGCGACAACAAATCATGGGTTCTTATCCCCGTTGCGACAGACCTAAGT